>NC_133401.1:54017298-54327194 GCF_047511655.1 Castor canadensis | reverse complement strand
TGGGTGATAGGGTCCTGGCAAGGTGATTGGATCTCAGCATGGCTTTACTGCTCCATATTCCCACCTCCTCATGCTCTGGATGGAATAAGGATGACATATCTCTCCGGATTCCAAGAACTGCCAAACTGGAACCCACATTTTGGACGACAAGAAGTGCTTTTGGTGGTGAGTACAAACACGTCTCAAGCCCATTGCATTTCCATCAGCCAGGAAAACTCCTTTCACATTGGATTAGGCAACTTCCCTCTCACAACAACATCTCCCATCACTTCAGGTTATTCCCTTAGGTGGAGGCAAACTGTACCACATTGGGAAGCAGGATGTTGTTATTACACGCTTCTCTGTTACTAACTTCATCAACAGAAGGAAACGCTCACACTGGCTGTCAAGAGAGCCAACCTGACCACAGGAATTCACTAAATGTGGACAAAGAATGTAATTCACTTTCATCCGTGAAAGGCACTGGTCACACAGGTGATATTGGAAGAATGCACAGTATTTCCTAGTCAGTGAAATTGGTGCCCTTTTTCTACTGAAAGGCAGTTTTCAGGAAAACCAGAAACTATACAGTACCATGAAACACTCGGGAAGGATATTCATTTCAACAAAAGTTCTCAGAGACAAAACACTACGCCTTTCATTCAAGGACATGAGGACTTATCGTCAGGGAGACTCAAGGCTTTTCCTCAAACTGACATTGGGAATTATGCTATTTTCTGTACATCAGTGAGGCAAATTGAAAAAGAAAGATAACAAAAACACTATCACACACACACACACACTCACACACACAAAGTGATGGTATACTAATTGATATCGAGTGAAGGAATTTCTTTGCTTGTAGGTACTAAATAGCAACTATTAGCAAAACCAGAAGTCAATGAACACCAGCACAGCCTAGTGCAAAGTCTCTCACATTCGATCAATTCCCACAGTGTAAAAGACAGGGTTTGATTGAAGGGGTCTTATACATGCCTGAATTGTGGGTATACAAAAGGAGTGTGATATAATTTGTACTGTGAGAACTTATTAGAACAAGCAAAGAAATTAACACATTTGCAATCTAGAAATATTGCCCACAGAAACACGCACACCCACACACACACACACACACACACACAGAGAGACACACACACAGAAGGAAACAAAATCTGTCCATAGTCATAACAAGGTCAATGTTGCCAGCAAGAGTTGAACGTCCTGGCATAATGCTACTGAGGGGATAATGTCCAGCACTTGAAAAAGGATCATGCTAGGAAAAATATGTGAAGTGACATCATTCCCACCAAGGTTCTTGGACGGAAGTCCTACTGCCATATTTATGCAAAGAAACAACCAAAGTGTAATCGACCTGAGTCTGGGCCTGAAGCAATCACTTGAATTGAAATCCTTTTCATTAAGTCAGTGATGCACGTTCACCCATGTATCATGATGCCTGGACATACACGGCAAATATTACCTGAATGATGAATCCTTCCTGTTATAGAATATATTGTACTTAATCTAACGAAAAGAAAGTTTGAAATATCCGAAATTATTGACTTCCAGGAAACAATCGTGACTGCCATTTTGTGAAAAAGGGTATTTCCCAGAATCTGACATAAGAAATATTATGCTACCAACCCTGTGTGCAAGGGCTCCCACAAACACACATACACACACAAACACACCTGCACAGAAGCACACAAACAAATACACACACACACACACACACACACACACACATTCGTTGCTCCTTCAATAGCAAACATATTGGAGTCAGTGAATTTCTGGACGTTTATGTAATAAAAGTACCTTTCAGCAGTAACAATCCTTAAAGAATACCAGGAAAACCTGGAGAATCAGGTAAACTTCTTCCAAGATTCCTTGCCCACGGTTTAGAATACCCTGCAGGGCAGAGAAGAATTTCTCCCAGATCAACAGGTGCCTCGGCCTCCATGTAACCTCATTCTTACCATGCCAATCCGCTGGTAACACACCTGAAGATCAGGTGGTCTGGTGGGACCCGAAATCAAGACAGCATGTGTATCACAGTGAGAACCACGGCGGCCTATTCTGCAAACTGAGATCCAGCCCCAGGTGGCACACAGGCCTGTGGACATTCAAAACCATGGGACATGGATGATTTGCCTAGCAGTGAAGAATGGATTCCCCCAATATGAAGGGTCCACTCACCAATGTGCTCCTGGTATGCCTGCCCCACCTTCTCCTAGACCACACTTCACTGAGAAATCTTCCTCACAATACAGCAGCACCTTCCTTGAGCTTCTTTCCCTTCTCTGGCTGAGCTACCATAGCAACAGGCCATGCAGGGGCTGCCTCAGGCCTTACCAAGTTCAAGGGGCTGGGAGCCCACTGTGACATCACAACCATGTCTTTCCTGATTGGCCAAAGTGCTTAAGCACTCCCATTAAGGACCCTCCCCCTCCAGTCAACAGCCAATTCTGTGATAGGTTCCTGGCAAGAAGTTTGGATCTCAGCATGGCTTTACTGCTCCATAGTCCCAACTCCACTGGCTCTAGGCCGAATAAGGATGATATTTCCCTCCGGTTTCAAAGAACTTCCAATCTGGAACCCACATTTTGAAAGACAAGACGTGTTTTTTTGTGGTGAGTACAAAAAAATGACTCAAGCCCCTTGCACTTCCATCAGCCAGGAAAACTCCTTTCACATTGGATTAGGCAACTACCCTCTCGGAACAACACCTCCCATCACCTGAGGTTATTCCCTTATGTGGACGCAAAGTGTACCACACTGCTAACAAGGATGTTGTTATTCCAGGCTTCTCTGTTACTAACTTCATCAAAACAAACAAACGCAAACACCCGCTGGCAAGAGCATGAAACTGACCACAGGAATTCACTTACTTTGGACAAACAAATTCATTCACTTTCATCCAAGAAATACACTGGTCACACGGGGGGTAGGCAAAGAATGCATACTATTTCCTAGTCAGTGAAATTGGAACCCTTTCTTTAATGAACAGCAGCTCAGGAGGAAAACCACAAACGATGCAATACCATGAAACACTCGGGAAGGACATTCATTTCTGCAAAAGTTCTCAGTGACAAAACACTACACCTTTCAATAAAGGAACTGAAGACTTAACGTCAGGGCAGCTCAAGGCTTTCCCTGGAACAGACATTGGGAATTAAGCTAATTTCTACAAATCAATGAGGCAAATTGAAGATAAAGAAAACAAACACACAATCAAACACTCAAACACACACACACACACATGCACAGCACACAAACAAATACACACATACACACACACACACACACACACACATACACACACATATTCATTGCTCCTTGAATAGCAAACATTTTGGAGTCAGTGAATTTCGGGACGTTTAGGTAAGAAAAGTACCTCTCAGCAGTAGCAATCCTAAATGAGTACTAGGAAACCCTGCAGAATCAGGTTAACTTCTTCCAAAATTCCTTGGCCACGGTTTATAGAATCCTGCAAGGCAGAGAAAATTTCTGTCAGATCAACAGGTGCCGGGGTCACCATGTAGCCTCATTCTTACCTTGCCAATCTGCTAGTAACACACTGAAGATCAGGTGGTCTGGTGGGACGCTGAAATCAAGACAGCGTGTGTATCACAGTGACATCCACTGTGGCCTATTCTGCAAAAGGAGATTCAGCCCCAGGTGGATCACAAGCCTCTAGACATTCAAAACCGTGGGACATGGATGAGTTGGCTAGCAGTGAGGAATGGATTCCCCCAATCTGATGAGCTAAGGACACCCATGTGATCGTGCTCTCCTCGCACCCAGTTTCCCTAGGCCAAACATCACTGAGAAATCTTCCTCACAAGACAGGAGCACATTCTGTGAGTTTCTTTCCCTTGGCTGGCTGGGCTGCCATAGAAACAAGCCAGGCAGGAGCTGCCTCAGGACTCTCCAAGTTCAAGGGGCTTTGAGCCCACTGTGACATCACAAACATGTCTTTCCTGATTGGCCTGTGTGCAAAAGCACTCCCCTTAAGGACAGTCCCCCTCCCATCAACAGCTACTTGGGTAATAGGGTCCTGGCAAGGTGATTGGATCTCAGCATGGCTTTACTGCTCCATATTCCCACATCCTCATGCTCTGGGTGGAATAAGGATGACATATCTCTCCGGATTCCAAGAACTGCCAAACTGGAACCCACATTTTGGATGACAAGAAGTGCTTTTGGTGGTGAGTATAAACACGTCTCAAGCCCATTGCATTTCCATCAGCCAGGAAAACTCCTTTCACATTGGATTAGGCAACTTCCCTCTCACAACAACATCTCCCATCACTTCAGGTTATTCCCTTAGGTGGAGGCAAACTGTACCACATTGGGAAGCAGGATGTTGTTATTACACGCTTCTCTGTTACTAACTTCATCAACAGAAGGAAACGCTCACACTGGCTGTCAAGAGAGCCAACCTGACCACAGGAATTCACTAAATGTGGACAAAGAATGTAATTCACTTTCATCCGTGAAAGGCACTGGTCACACAGGTGATATTGGAAGAATGCACAGTATTTCCTAGTCAGTGAAATTGGTGCCCTTTTTCTACTGAAAGGCAGTTTTCAGGAAAACCAGAAACTATACAGTACCATGAAACACTCGGGAAGGATATTCATTTCAACAAAAGTTCTCAGAGACAAAACACTACGCCTTTCATTCAAGGACATGAGGACTTATCGTCAGGGAGACTCAAGGCTTTTCCTCAAACTGACATTGGGAATTATGCTATTTTCTGTACATCAGTGAGGCAAATTGAAAAAGAAAGATAACAAAAACACTATCACACACACACACACACTCACACACACAAAGTGATGGTATCCTAATTGATATCGAGTGAAGGAATTTCTTTGCTTGTAGGTACTAAATAGCAACTATTAGCACAACCAGAAGTCAATGAACACCAGCACAGCCTAGTGCAAAGTCTCTCACATTCGATCAATTCCCACAGTGTAAAAGACAGGGTTTGATTGAAGGGGTCTTATACATGCCTGAATTGTGGGTATACAAAAGGAGTGTGATATAATTTGTACTGTGAGAACTTATTAGAACAAGCAAAGAAATTAACACATTTGCAATCTAGAAATATTGCCCACAGAAACACGCACACACACACACACACACACACACACACACACACACACAGAGACACACACACAGAAGGAAACAAAATCTGTCCATAGTCATAACAAGGTCAATGTTGCCAGCAAGAGTTGAACGTCCTGGCATAATGCTACTGAGGGGATAATGTCCAGCACTTGAAAAAGGATCATGCTAGGAAAAATATGTGAAGTGACATCATTCCCACCAAGGTTCTTGGACGGAAGTCCTACTGCCATATTTATGCAAAGAAACAACCAAAGTGTAATCGACCTGAGTCTGGGCCTGAAGCAATCACTTGAATTGAAATCCTTTTCATTAAGTCAGTGATGCACGTTCACCCATGTATCATGATGCCTGGACATACACGGCAAATATTACCTGAATGATGAATCCTTCCTGTTATAGAATATATTGTACTTAATCTAACGAAAAGAAAGTTTGAAATATCCGAAATTATTGACTTCCAGGAAACAATCGTGACTGCCATTTTGTGAAAAAGGGTATTTCCCAGAATCTGACATAAGAAATATTATGCTACCAACCCTGTGTGCAAGGGCTCCCACAAACACACATACACACACAAACACACCTGCACAGAAGCACACAAACAAATACACACACACACACACACACACACACACACATTCGTTGCTCCTTCAATAGCAAACATATTGGAGTCAGTGAATTTCTGGACGTTTATGTAATAAAAGTACCTTTCAGCAGTAACAATCCTTAAAGAATACCAGGAAAACCTGGAGAATCAGGTAAACTTCTTCCAAGATTCCTTGCCCACGGTTTAGAATACCCTGCAGGGCAGAGAAGAATTGCTCCCAGATCAACAGGTGCCTCGGCCTCCATGTAACCTCATTCTTACCATGCCAATCCGCTGGTAACACACCTGAAGATCAGGTGGTCTGGTGGGACCCGAAATCAAGACAGCATGTGTATCACAGTGAGAACCACGGCGGCCTATTCTGCAAACTGAGATCCAGCCCCAGGTGGCACACAGGCCTGTGGACATTCAAAACCATGGGACATGGATGATTTGCCTAGCAGTGAAGAATGGATTCCCCCAATATGAAGGGTCCACTCACCAATGTGCTCCTGGTATGCCTGCCCCACCTTCTCCTAGACCACACTTCACTGAGAAATCTTCCTCACAAGACAGCAGCACCTTCCTTGAGCTTCTTTCCCTTCTCTGGCTGAGCTACCATAGCAACAGGCCATGCAGGGGCTGCCTCAGGCCTTTCCAAGTTCAAGGGGCTGGGAGCCCACTGTGACATCACAACCATGTCTTTCCTGATTGGCCAAAGTGCTTAAGCACTCCCATTAAGGACCCTCCCCCTCCAGTCAACAGCCAATTCTGTGATAGGTTCCTGGCAAGAAGTTTGGATCTCAGCATGGCTTTACTGCTCCATAGTCCCAACTCCACTGGCTCTAGGCCGAATAAGGATGATATTTCCCTCCGGTTTCAAAGAACTTCCAATCTGGAACCCACATTTTGAAAGACAAGACGTGTTTTTTTGTGGTGAGTACAAAAAAATGACTCAAGACCCTTGCACTTCCATCAGCCAGGAAAACTCCTTTCACATTGGATTAGGCAACTACCCTCTCGGAACAACATCTCCCATCACCTGAGGTTATTCCCTTATGTGGACGCAAAGTGTACCACACTGCTAACAAGGATGTTGTTATTCCAGGCTTCTCTGTTACTAACTTCATCAAAACAAACAAACGCACACACCCGCTGGCAAGAGCATGAAACTGACCACAGGAATTCACTTACTTTGGACAAACAAATTCATTCACTTTCATCCAAGAAATACACTGGTCACACGGGGGGTAGGCAAAGAATGCATACTATTTCCTAGTCAGTGAAATTGGAACCCTTTCTTTAATGAACAGCAGCTCAGGAGGAAAACCACAAAGGATGCAACACCATGAAACACTCGGGAAGGACATTCATTTCTGCAAAAGTTCTCAGTGACAAAACACTACACCTTTCAATAAAGGAACTGAAGACTTAACGTCAGGGCAGCTCAAGGCTTTCCCTGGAACAGACATTGGGAATTAAGCTAATTTCTACAAATCAATGAGGCAAATTGAAGATAAAGAAAACAAACACACAATCAAACACTCAAACACACACACACACACATGCACATCACACAAACAAATACACACATATACACACACACACACACACACACACACACACATACACACACATATTCATTGCTCCTTGAATAGCAAACATTTTGGAGTCAGTGAATTTCGGGACGTTTAGGTAAGAAAAGTACCTCTCAGCAGTAGCAATCCTAAATGAGTACTAGGAAACCCTGCAGAATCAGGTTAACTTCTTCCAAAATTCCTTGGCCACGGTTTATAGAATCCTGCAAGGCAGAGAGAATTTCTGTCAGATCAACAGGTGCCGGGGTCACCATGTAGCCTCATTCTTACCTTGCCAATCTGCTAGTAACACACTGAAGATCAGGTGGTCTGGTGGGACGCTGAAATCAAGACAGCGTGTGTATCACAGTGACATCCACTGTGGCCTATTCTGCAAAAGGAGATTCAGCCCCAGGTGGATCACAAGCCTCTAGACATTCAAAACCGTGGGACATGGATGAGTTGGCTAGCAGTGAGGAATGGATTCCCCCAATCTGATGAGCTAAGGACACCCATGTGATCGTGCTCTCCTCGCACCCAGTTTCCCTAGGCCAAACATCACTGAGAAATCTTCCTCACAAGACAGGAGCACATTCTGTGAGTTTCTTTCCCTTGGCTGGCTGGGCTGCCATAGAAACAAGCCAGGCAGGAGCTGCCTCAGGACTCTCCAAGTTCAAGGGGCTTTGAGCCCACTGTGACATCACAAACATGTCTTTCCTGATTGGCCTGTGTGCAAAAGCACTCCCCTTAAGGACAGTCCCCCTCCCATCAACAGCTACTTGGGTGATAGGGTCCTGGCAAGGTGATTGGATCTCAGCATGGCTTTACTGCTCCATATTCCCACCTCCTCATGCTCTGGGTGGAATAAGGATGACATATCTCTCCGGATTCCAAGAACTGCCAAACTGGAACCCACATTTTGGACGACAAGAAGTGCTTTTGGTGGTGAGTACAAACACGTCTCAAGCCCATTGCATTTCCATCAGCCAGGAAAACTCCTTTCACATTGGATTAGGCAACTTCCCTCTCACAACAACATCTCCCATCACTTCAGGTTATTCCCTTAGGTGGAGGCAAACTGTACCACATTGGGAAGCAGGATGTTGTTATTACACGCTTCTCTGTTACTAACTTCATCAACAGAAGGAAACGCTCACACTGGCTGTCAAGAGAGCCAACCTGACCACAGGAATTCACTAAATGTGGACAAAGAATGTAATTCACTTTCATCCGTGAAAGGCACTGGTCACACAGGTGATATTGGAAGAATGCACAGTATTTCCTAGTCAGTGAAATTGGTGCCCTTTTTCTACTGAAAGGCAGTTTTCAGGAAAACCAGAAACTATACAGTACCATGAAACACTCGGGAAGGATATTCATTTCAACAAAAGTTCTCAGAGACAAAACACTACGCCTTTCATTCAAGGACATGAGGACTTATCGTCAGGGAGACTCAAGGCTTTTCCTCAAACTGACATTGGGAATTAAGCTATTTTCTGTACATCAGTGAGGCAAATTGAAAAAGAAAGATAACAAAAACACTATCACACACACACACACACTCACACACACAAAGTGATGGTATACTAATTGATATCGAGTGAAGGAATTTCTTTGCTTGTAGGTACTAAATAGCAACTATTAGCAAAACCAGAAGTCAATGAACACCAGCACAGCCTAGTGCAAAGTCTCTCACATTCGATCAATTCCCACAGTGTAAAAGACAGGGTTTGATTGAAGGGGTCTTATACATGCCTGAATTGTGGGTATACAAAAGGAGTGTGATATAATTTGTACTGTGAGAACTTATTAGAACAAGCAAAGAAATTAACACATTTGCAAACTAGAAATATTGCCCACAGAAACACGCACACACACACACACACACACACACACACAGAGACACACACACAGAAGGAAACAAAATCTGTCCATAGTCATAACAAGGTCAATGTTGCCAGCAAGAGTTGAACGTCCTGGCATAATGCTACTGAGGGGATAATGTCCAGCACTTGAAAAAGGATCATGCTAGGAAAAATATGTGAAGTGACATCATTCCCACCAAGGTTCTTGGACGGAAGTCCTACTGCCATATTTATGCAAAGAAACAACCAAAGTGTAATCGACCTGAGTCTGGGCCTGAAGCAATCACTTGAATTGAAATCCTTTTCATTAAGTCAGTGATGCACGTTCACCCATGTATCATGATGCCTGGACATACACGGCACCTATTACCTGAATGATGAATCCTTCCTGTTATAGAATATATTGTACTTAATCTAATGAAAAGAAAGTTTGAAATATCCGAAATTATTGACTTCCAGGAAACAATCGTGACTGCCATTTTGTGAAAAAGGGTATTTCCCAGAATCTGACATAAGAAATATTATGCTACCAACCCTGTGTGCAAGGGCTCCCACAAACACACATACACACACAAACACACCTGCACAGAAGCACACAAACAAATACACACACACACACTCACACACACACACACATTCGTTGCTCCTTCAATAGCAAACATATTGGAGTCAGTGAATTTCTGGACGTTTATGTAATAAAAGTACCTTTCAGCAGTAACAATCCTTAAAGAATACCAGGAAAACCTGGAGAATCAGGTAAACTTCTTCCAAGATTCCTTGCCCACGGTTTAGAATACCCTGCAGGGCAGAGAAGAATTTCTCCCAGATCAACAGGTGCCTCGGCCTCCATGTAACCTCATTCTTACCATGCCAATCCGCTGGTAACACACCTGAAGATCAGGTGGTCTGGTGGGACCCGAAATCAAGACAGCATGTGTATCACAGTGAGAACCACGGCGGCCTATTCTGCAAACTGAGATCCAGCCCCAGGTTGCACACAGGCCTGTGGACATTCAAAACCATGGGACATGGATGATTTGCCTAGCAGTGAAGAATGGATTCCCCCAATATGAAGGGTCCACTCACCAATGTGCTCCTGGTATGCCTGCCCCACCTTCTCCTAGACCACACTTCACTGAGAAATCTTCCTCACAAGACAGCAGCACCTTCCTTGAGCTTCTTTCCCTTCTCTGGCTGAGCTACCATAGCAACAGGCCATGCAGGGGCTGCCTCAGGCCTTTCCAAGTTCAAGGGGCTGGGAGCCCACTGTGACATCACAACCATGTCTTTCCTGATTGGCCAAAGTGCTTAAGCACTCCCATTAAGGACCCTCCCCCTCCAGTCAACAGCCAATTCTGTGATAGGTTCCTGGCAAGAAGTTTGGATCTCAGCATGGCTTTACTGCTCCATAGTCCCAACTCCACTGGCTCTAGGCCGAATAAGGATGATATTTCCCTCCGGTTTCAAAGAACTTCCAATCTGGAACGCACATTTTGAAAGACAAGACGTGTTTTTTTGTGGTGAGTACAAAAAAATGACTCAAGACCCTTGCACTTCCATCAGCCAGGAAAACTCCTTTCACATTGGATTAGGCAACTACCCTCTCGGAACAACATCTCCCATCACCTGAGGTTATTCCCTTATGTGGACGCAAAGTGTACCACACTGCTAACAAGGATGTTGTTATTCCAGGCTTCTCTGTTACTAACTTCATCAAAACAAACAAACGCACACACCCGCTGGCAAGAGCATGAAACTGACCACAGGAATTCACTTACTTTGGACAAACAAATTCATTCACTTTCATCCAAGAAATACACTGGTCACACGGGGGGTAGGCAAAAAATGCATACTATTTCCTAGTCAGTGAAATTGGAACCCTTTCTTTAATGAACAGCAGCTCAGGAGGAAAACCACAAACGATGCAACACCATGAAACACTCGGGAAGGACATTCATTTCTGCAAAAGTTCTCAGTGACAAAACACTACACCTTTCAATAAAGGAACTGAAGACTTAACGTCAGGGCAGCTCAAGGCTTTCCCTGGAACAGACATTGGGAATTAAGCTAATTTCTACAAATCAATGAGGCAAATTGAAGATAAAGAAAACAAACACACAATCAAACACTCAAACACACACACACACACATGCACATCACACAAACAAATACACACATATACACACACACACACACACACACACATACACACACATATTCATTGCTCCTTGAATAGCAAACATTTTTGAGTTAGTGAATTTCGGGACGTTTAGGTAAGAAAAGTACCTCTCAGCAGTAGCAATCCTAAATGAATACTAGGAAACCCTGCAGAATCAGGTTAACTTCTTCCAAAATTCCTTGGCCACGGTTTATAGAATCCTGCAAGGCAGAGAGAATTTCTGTCAGATCAACAGGTGCCGGGGTCACCATGTAGCCTCATTCTTACCTTGCCAATCTGCTAGTAACACACTGAAGATCAGGTGGTCTGGTGGGACGCTGAAATCAAGACAGCGTGTGTATCACAGTGACATCCACTGTGGCCTATTCTGCAAAAGGAGATTCAGCCCCAGGTGGATCACAAGCCTCTAGACATTCAAAACCGTGGGACATGGATGAGTTGGCTAGCAGTGAGGAATGGATTCCCCCAATCTGATGAGCTAAGGACACCCATGTGATCGTGCTCTCCTCGCACCCAGTTTCCCTAGGCCAAACATCACTGAGAAATCTTCCTCACAAGACAGGAGCACATTCTGTGAGTTTCTTTCCCTTGGCTGGCTGGGCTGCCATAGAAACAAGCCAGGCAGGAGCTGCCTCAGGACTCTCCAAGTTCAAGGGGCTTTGAGCCCACTGTGACATCACAAACATGTCTTTCCTGATTGGCCTGTGTGCAAAAGCACTCCCCTTAAGGACAGTCCCCCTCCCATCAACAGCTACTTGGGTGATAGGGTCCTGGCAAGGTGATTGGATCTCAGCATGGCTTTACTGCTCCATATTCCCACCTCCTCATGCTCTGGGTGGAATAAGGATGACATATCTCTCCGGATTCCAAGAACTGCCAAACTGGAACCCACATTTTGGACGACAAGAAGTGCTTTTGGTGGTGAGTACAAACACGTCTCAAGCCCATTGCATTTCCATCAGCCAGGAAAACTCCTTTCACATTGGATTAGGCAACTTCCCTCTCACAACAACATCTCCCATCACTTCAGGTTATTCCCTTAGGTGGAGGCAAACTGTACCACATTGGGAAGCAGGATGTTGTTATTACACGCTTCTCTGTTACTAACTTCATCAACAGAAGGAAACGCTCACACTGGCTGTCAAGAGAGCCAACCTGACCACAGGAATTCACTAAATGTGGACAAAGAATGTAATTCACTTTCATCCGTGAAAGGCACTGGTCACACAGGTGATATTGGAAGAATGCACAGTATTTCCTAGTCAGTGAAATTGGTGCCCTTTTTCTACTGAAAGGCAGTTTTCAGGAAAACCAGAAACTATACAGTACCATGAAACACTCGGGAAGGATATTCATTTCAACAAAAGTTCTCAGAGACAAAACACTACGCCTTTCATTCAAGGACATGAGGACTTATCGTCAGGGAGACTCAAGGCTTTTCCTCAAACTGACATTGGGAATTAAGCTATTTTCTGTACATCAGTGAGGCAAATTGAAAAAGAAAGATAACAAAAACACTATCACACACACACACACACTCACACACACAAAGTGATGGTATACTAATTGATATCGAGTGAAGGAATTTCTTTGCTTGTAGGTACTAAATAGCAACTATTAGCAAAACCAGAAGTCAATGAACACCAGCACAGCCTAGTGCAAAGTCTCTCACATTCGATCAATTCCCACAGTGTAAAAGACAGGGTTTGATTGAAGGGGTCTTATACATGCCTGAATTGTGGGTATACAAAAGGAGTGTGATATAATTTGTACTGTGAGAACTTATTAGAACAAGCAAAGAAATTAACACATTTGCAAACTAGAAATATTGCCCACAGAAACACGCACACACACACACACACACACACACACACACACACGAGACACACACACAGAAGGAAACAAAATCTGTCCATAGTCATAACAAGGTCAATGTTGCCATCAAGAGTTGAACGTCCTGGCATAATGCTACTGAGGGGATAATGTCCAGCACTTGAAAAAGGATCATGCTAGGAAAAATATGTGAAGTGACATCATTCCCACCAAGGTTCTTGGACGGAAGTCCTACTGCCATATTTATGCAAAGAAACAACCAAAGTGTAATCGACCTGAGTCTGGGCCTGAAGCAATCACTTGAATTGAAATCCTTTTCATTAAGTCAGTGATGCACGTTCACCCATGTATCATGATGCCTGGACATACACAGCACCTATTACCTGAATGATGAATCCTTCCTGTTATAGAATATATTGTACTTAATCTAACGAAAAGAAAGTTTGAAATATCCGAAATTATTGACTTCCAGGAAACAATCGTGACTGCCATTTTGTGAAAAAGGGTATTTCCCAGAATCTGACATAAGAAATATTATGCTACCAACCCTGTGTGCAAGGGCTCCCACAAACACACATACACACACAAACACACCTGCACAGAAGCACACAAACAAATACACACACACACACACATTCGTTGCTCCTTCAATAGCAAACATATTGGAGTCAGTGAATTTCTGGACGTTTATGTAATAAAAGTACCTTTCAGCAGTAACAATCCTTAAAGAATACCAGGAAAACCTGGAGAATCAGGTAAACTTCTTCCAAGATTCCTTGCCCACGGTTTAGAATACCCTGCAGGGCAGAGAAGAATTGCTCCCAGATCAACAGGTGCCTCGGCCTCCATGTAACCTCATTCTTACCATGCCAATCCGCTGGTAACACACCTGAAGATCAGGTGGTCTGGTGGGACCCGAAATCAAGACAGCATGTGTATCACAGTGAGAACCACGGCGGCCTATTCTGCAAACTGAGATCCAGCCCCAGGTGGCACACAGGCCTGTGGACATTCAAAACCATGGGACATGGATGATTTGCCTAGCAGTGAAGAATGGATTCCCCCAATATGAAGGGTCCACTCACCAATGTGCTCCTGGTATGCCTGCCCCACCTTCTCCTAGACCACACTTCACTGAGAAATCTTCCTCACAAGACAGCAGCACCTTCCTTGAGCTTCTTTCCCTTCTCTGGCTGAGCTACCATAGCAACAGGCCATGCAGAGGCTGCCTCAGGCCTTTCCAAGTTCAAGGGGCTGGGAGCCCACTGTGACATCACAGCCATGTCTTTCCTGATTGGCCAAAGTGCTTAAGCACTCCCATTAAGGACCCTCCCCCTCCAGTCAACAGCCAATTCTGTGATAGGTTCCTGGCAAGAAGTTTGGATCTCAGCATGGCTTTACTGCTCCATAGTCCCAACTCCACTGGCTCTAGGCCGAATAAGGATGATATTTCCCACCGGTTTCAAAGAACTTCCAATCTGGAACCCACATTTTGAAAGACAAGACGTGTTTTTTTGTGGTGAGTACAAAAAAATGACTCAAGACCCTTGCACTTCCATCAGCCAGGAAAACTCCTTTCACATTGGATTAGGCAACTACCCTCTCGGAACAACATCTCCCATCACCTGAGGTTATTCCCTTATGTGGACGCAAAGTGTACCACACTGCTAACAAGGATGTTGTTATTCCAGGCTTCTCTGTTACTAACTTCATCAAAACAAACAAACGCACACACCCGCTGGCAAGAGCATGAAACTGACCACAGGAATTCACTTACTTTGGACAAACAAATTCATTCACTTTCATCCAAGAAATACACTGGTCACACGGGGGGTAGGCAAAGAATGCATACTATTTCCTAGTCAGTGAAATTGGAACCCTTTCTTTAATGAACAGCAGCTCACGAGGAAAACCACAAACGATGCAACACCATGAAACACTCGGGAAGGACATTCATTTCTGCAAAAGTTCTCAGTGACAAAACACTACACCTTTCAATAAAGGAACTGAAGACTTAACGTCAGGGCAGCTCAAGGCTTTCCCTGGAACAGACATTGGGAATTAAGCTAATTTCTACAAATCAATGAGGCAAATTGAAGATAAAGAAAACAAACACACAATCAAACACTCAAACACACACACACACACATGCACATCACACAAACAAATACACACATACACACACACACACACACACACACACACACATACACACACATATTCATTGCTCCTTGAATAGCAAACATTTTGGAGTCAGTGAATTTCGGGACGTTTAGGTAAGAAAAGTACCTCTCAGCAGTAGCAATCCTAAATGAATACTAGGAAACCCTGCAGAATCAGGTTAACTTCTTCCAAAATTCCTTGGCCACGGTTTATAGAATCCTGCAAGGCAGAGAGAATTTCTGTCAGATCAACAGGTGCCGGGGTCACCATGTAGCCTCATTCTTACCTTGCCAATCTGCTAGTAACACACTGAAGATCAGGTGGTCTGGTGGGACGCTGAAATCAAGACAGCGTGTGTATCACAGTGACATCCACTGTGGCCTATTCTGCAAAAGGAGATTCAGCCCCAGGTGGATCACAAGCCTCTAGACATTCAAAACCGTGGGACATGGATGAGTTGGCTAGCAGTGAGGAATGGATTCCCCCAATCTGATGAGCTAAGGACACCCATGTGATCGTGCTCTCCTCGCACCCAGTTTCCCTAGGCCAAACATCACTGAGAAATCTTCCTCACAAGACAGGAGCACATTCTGTGAGTTTCTTTCCCTTGGCTGGCTGGGCTGCCATAGAAACAAGCCAGGCAGGAGCTGCCTCAGGACTCTCCAAGTTCAAGGGGCTTTGAGCCCACTGTGACATCACAAACATGTCTTTCCTGATTGGCCTGTGTGCAAAAGCACTCCCCTTAAGGACAGTCCCCCTCCCATCAACAGCTACTTGGGTGATAGGGTCCTGGCAAGGTGATTGGATCTCAGCATGGCTTTACTGCTCCATATTCCCACCTCCTCATGCTCTGGGTGGAATAAGGATGACATATCTTTCCGGATTCCAAGAACTGCCAAACTGGAACCCACATTTTGGACGACAAGAAGTGCTTTTGGTGGTGAGTACAAACACGTCTCAAGCCCATTGCATTTCCATCAGCCAGGAAAACTCCTTTCACATTGGATTAGGCAACTTCCCTCTCACAACAACATCTCCCATCACTTCAGGTTATTCCCTTAGGTGGAGGCAAACTGTACCACATTGGGAAGCAGGATGTTGTTATTACACGCTTCTCTGTTACTAACTTCATCAACAGAAGGAAACGCTCACACTGGCTGTCAAGAGAGCCAACCTGACCACAGGAATTCACTAAATGTGGACAAAGAATGTAATTCACTTTCATCCGTGAAAGGCACTGGTCACACAGGTGATATTGGAAGAATGCACAGTATTTCCTAGTCAGTGAAATTGGTGCCCTTTTTCTACTGAAAGGCAGTTTTCAGGAAAACCAGAAACTATACAGTACCATGAAACACTCGGGAAGGATATTCATTTCAACAAAATTCTCAGAGACAAAACACTACGCCTTTCATTCAAGGACATGAGGACTTATCGTCAGGGAGACTCAAGGCTTTTCCTCAAACTGACATTGGGAATTAAGCTATTTTCTGTACATCAGTGAGGCAAATTGAAAGAGAAAGATAACAAAAACACTATCACACACACACACACACTCACACACACAAAGTGATGGTATCCTAATTGATATCGAGTGAAGGAATTTCTTTGCTTGTAGGTACTAAATAGCAACTATTAGCAAAACCAGAAGTCAATGAACACCAGCACAGCCTAGTGCAAAGTCTCTCACATTCGATCAATTCCCACAGTGTAAAAGACAGGGTTTGATTGAAGGGGTCTTATACATGCCTGAATTGTGGGTATACAAAAGGAGTGTGATATAATTTGTACTGTGAGAACTTATTAGAACAAGCAAAGAAATTAACACATTTGCAAACTAGAAATATTGCCCACAGAAACACGCACACACACACACACACACACACACACACACACAGAGACACACACACAGAAGGAAACAAAATCTGTCCATAGTCATAACAAGGTCAATGTTGCCAGCAAGAGTTGAACGTCCTGGCATAATGCTACTGAGGGGATAATGTCCAGCACTTGAAAAAGGATCATGCTAGGAAAAATATGTGAAGTGACATCATTCCCACCAAGGTTCTTGGACGGAAGTCCTACTGCCATATTTATGCAAAGAAACAACCAAAGTGTAATCGACCTGAGTCTGGGCCTGAAGCAATCACTTGAATTGAAATCCTTTTCATTAAGTCAGTGATGCACGTTCACCCATGTATCATGATGCCTGGACATACACGGCACCTATTACCTGAATGATGAATCCTTCCTGTTATAGAATATATTGTACTTAATCTAACGAAAAGAAAGTTTGAAATATCCGAAATTATTGACTTCCAGGAAACAATCGTGACTGCCATTTTGTGAAAAAGGGTATTTCCCAGAATCTGACATAAGAAATATTATGCTACCAACCCTGTGTGCAAGGGCTCCCACAAACACACATACACACACAAACACACCTGCACAGAAGCACACAAACAAATACACACACACACACACACACACACACACACACACACACATTCGTTGCTCCTTCAATAGCAAACATATTGGAGTCAGTGAATTTCTGGACGTTTATGTAATAAAAGTACCTTTCAGCAGTAACAATCCTTAAAGAATACCAGGAAAACCTGGAGAATCAGGTAAACTTCTTCCAAGATTCCTTGCCCACGGTTTAGAATACCCTGCAGGGCAGAGAAGAATTTCTCCCAGATCAACAGGTGCCTCGGCCTCCATGTAACCTCATTCTTACCATGCCAATCCGCTGGTAACACACCTGAAGATCAGGTGGTCTGGTGGGACCCGAAATCAAGACAGCATGTGTATCACAGTGAGAACCACGGCGGCCTATTCTGCAAACTGAGATCCAGCCCCAGGTGGCACACAGGCCTGTGGACATTCAAAACCATGGGACATGGATGATTTGCCTAGCAGTGAAGAATGGATTCCCCCAATATGAAGGGTCCACTCACCAATGTGCTCCTGGTATGCCTGCCCCACCTTCTCCTAGACCACACTTCACTGAGAAATCTTCCTCACAAGACAGCAGCACCTTCCTTGAGCTTCTTTCCCTTCTCTGGCTGAGCTACCATAGCAACAGGCCATGCAGGGGCTGCCTCAGGCCTTTCCAAGTTCAAGGGGCTGGGAGCCCACTGTGACATCACAACCATGTCTTTCCTGATTGGCCAAAGTGCTTAAGCACTCCCATTAAGGACCCTCCCCCTCCAGTCAACAGCCAATTCTGTGATAGGTTCCTGGCAAGAAGTTTGGATCTCAGCATGGCTTTACTGCTCCATAGTCCCAACTCCACTGGCTCTAGGCCGAATAAGGATGATATTTCCCTCCGGTTTCAAAGAACTTCCAATCTGGAACCCACATTTTGAAAGACAAGACGTGTTTTTTTGTGGTGAGTACAAAAAAATGACTCAAGCCCCTTGCACTTCCATCAGCCAGGAAAACTCCTTTCACATTGGATTAGGCAACTACCCTCTCGGAACAACATCTACCATCACCTGAGGTTATTCCCTTATGTGGACGCAAAGTGTACCACACTGCTAACAAGGATGTTGTTATTCCAGGCTTCTCTGTTACTAACTTCATCAAAACAAACAAACGCACACACCCGCTGGCAAGAGCATGAAACTGACCACAGGAATTCACTTACTTTGGACAAACAAATTCATTCACTTTCATCCAAGAAATACACTGGTCACACGGGGGGTAGGCAAAGAATGCATACTATTTCCTAGTCAGTGAAATTGGAACCCTTTCTTTAATGAACAGCAGCTCAGGAGGAAAACCACAAACGATGCAACACCATGAAACACTCGGGAAGGACATTCATTTCTGCAAAAGTTCTCAGTGACAAAACACTACACCTTTCAATAAAGGAACTGAAGACTTAACGTCAGGGCAGCTCAAGGCTTTCCCTGGAACAGACATTGGGAATTAAGCTAATTTCTACAAATCAATGAGGCAAATTGAAGATAAAGAAAACAAACACACAATCAAACACTCAAACACACACACACACACATGCACATCACACAAACAAATACACACATACACACACACACACACACACACACACACATACACACACATATTCATTGCTCCTTGAATAGCAAACATTTTGGAGTCAGTGAATTTCGGGACGTTTAGGTAAGAAAAGTACCTCTCAGCAGTAGCACTCCTAAATGAATACTACGAAACCCTGCAGAATCAGGTTAACTTCTTCCAAAATTCCTTGGCCACGGTTTATAGAATCCTGCAAGGCAGAGAGAATTTCTGTCAGATCAACAGGTGCCGGGGTCACCATGTAGCCTCATTCTTACCTTGCCAATCTGCTAGTAACACACTGAAGATCAGGTGGTCTGGTGGGACGCTGAAATCAAGACAGCGTGTGTATCACAGTGACATCCACTGTGGCCTATTCTGCAAAAGGAGATTCAGCCCCAGGTGGATCACAAGCCTCTAGACATTCAAAACCGTGGGAAATGGATGAGTTGGCTAGCAGTGAGGAATGGATTCCCCCAATCTGATGAGCTAAGGACACCCATGTGATCGTGCTCTCCTCGCACCCAGTTTCCCTAGGCCAAACATCACTGAGAAATCTTCCTCACAAGACAGGAGCACATTCTGTGAGTTTCTTTCCCTTGGCTGGCTGGGCTGCCATAGAAACAAGCCAGGCAGGAGCTGCCTCAGGACTCTCCAAGTTCAAGGGGCTTTGAGCCCACTGTGACATCACAAACATGTCTTTCCTGATTGGCCTGTGTGCAAAAGCACTCCCCTTAAGGACAGTCCCCCTCCCATCAACAGCTACTTGGGTGATAGGGTCCTGGCAAGGTGATTGGATCTCAGCATGGCTTTACTGCTCCATATTCCCACCTCCTCATGCTCTGGGTTGAATAAGGATGACATATCTCTCCGGATTCCAAGAACTGCCAAACTGGAACCCACATTTTGGACGACAAGAAGTGCTTTTGTTGGTGAGTACAAACACGTCTCAAGCCCATTGCATTTCCATCAGCCAGGAAAACTCCTTTCACATTGGATTAGGCAACTTCCCTCTCACAACAACATCTCCCATCACTTCAGGTTATTCCCTTAGGTGGAGGCAAACTGTACCACATTGGGAAGCAGGATGTTATTACACGCTTCTCTGTTACTAACTTCATCAACAGAAGGAAACGCTCACACTGGCTGTCAAGAGAGCCAACCTGACCACAGGAATTCACTAAATGTGGACAAAGAATGTAATTCACTTTCATCCGTGAAAGGCACTGGTCACACAGGTGATATTGGAAGAATGCACAGTATTTCCTAGTCAGTGAAATTGGTGCCCTTTTTCTACTGAAAGGCAGTTTTCAGGAAAACCAGAAACTATACAGTACCATGAAACACTCGGGAAGGATATTCATTTCAACAAAATTCTCAGAGACAAAACACTACGCCTTTCATTCAAGGACATGAGGACTTATCGTCAGGGAGACTCAAGGCTTTTCCTCAAACTGACATTGGGAATTAAGCTATTTTCTGTACATCAGTGAGGCAAATTGAAAGAGAAAGATAACAAAAACACTATCACACACACACACACACTCACACACACAAAGTGATGGTATCCTAATTGATATCGAGTGAAGGAATTTCTTTGCTTGTAGGTACTAAATAGCAACTATTAGCAAAACCAGAAGTCAATGAACACCAGCACAGCCTAGTGCAAAGTCTCTCACATTCGATCAATTCCCACAGTGTAAAAGACAGGGTTTGATTGAAGGGGTCTTATACATGCCTGAATTGTGGGTATACAAAAGGAGTGTGATATAATTTGTACTGTGAGAACTTATTAGAACAAGCAAAGAAATTAACACATTTGCAAACTAGAAATATTGCCCACAGAAACACGCACACACACACACACACACACACACACACACACACAGAGACACACACACAGAAGGAAACAAAATCTGTCCATAGTCATAACAAGGTCAATGTTGCCAGCAAGAGTTGAACGTCCTGGCATAATGCTACTGAGGGGATAATGTCCAGCACTTGAAAAAGGATCATGCTAGGAAAAATATGTGAAGTGACATCATTCCCACCAAGGTTCTTGGACGGAAGTCCTACTGCCAAATTTATGCAAAGAAACAACCAAAGTGTAATCGACCTGAGTCTGGGCCTGAAGCAATCACTTGAATTGAAATCCTTTTCATTAAGTCAGTGATGCACGTTCACCCATGTATCATGATGCCTGGACATACACGGCACCTATTACCTGAATGATGAATCCTTCCTGTTATAGAATATATTGTACTTAATCTAACGAAAAGAAAGTTTGAAATATCCGAAATTATTGACTTCCAGGAAACAATCGTGACTGCCATTTTGTGAAAAAGGGTATTTCCCAGAATCTGACATAAGAAATATTATGCTACCAACCCTGTGTGCAAGGGCTCCCACAAACACACATACACACACAAACACACCTGTACAGAAGCACACAAACAAATACACACACACACACACACACACACACACACACATTCGTTCCTCCTTCAATAGCAAACATATTGGAGTCAGTGAATTTCTGGACGTTTATGTAATAAAAGTACCTTTCAGCAGTAACAATCCTTAAAGAATACCAGGAAAACCTGGAGAATCAGGTAAACTTCTTCCAAGATTCCTTGCCCACGGTTTAGAATACCCTGCAGGGCAGAGAAGAATTTCTCCCAGATCAACAGGTGCCTCGGCCTCCATGTAACCTCATTCTTACCATGCCAATCCGCTGGTAACACACCTGAAGATCAGGTGGTCTGGTGGGACCCGAAATCAAGACAGCATGTGTATCACAGTGAGAACCACGGCGGCCTATTCTGCAAACTGAGATCCAACCCCAGGTGGCACACAGGCCTGTGGACATTCAAAACCATGGGACATGGATGATTTGCCTAGCAGTGAAGAATGGATTCCCCCAATATGAAGGGTCCACTCACCAATGTGCTCCTGGTATGCCTGCCCCACCTTCTCCTAGACCACACTTCACTGAGAAATCTTCCTCACAAGACAGCAGCACCTTCCTTGAGCTTCTTTCCCTTCTCTGGCTGAGCTACCATAGCAACAGGCCATGCAGGGGCTGCCTCAGGCCTTTCCAAGTTCAAGGGGCTGGGAGCCCACTGTGACATCACAACCATGTCTTTCCTGATTGGCCAAAGTGCTTAAGCACTCCCATTAAGGACCCTCCCCCTCCAGTCAACAGCCAATTCTGTGATAGGTTCCTGGCAAGAAGTTTGGATCTCAGCATGGCTTTACTGCTCCATAGTCCCAACTCCACTGGCTCTAGGCCGAATAAGGATGATATTTCCCTCCGGTTTCAAAGAACTTCCAATCTGGAACCCACATTTTGAAAGACAAGACGTGTTTTTTTGTGGTGAGTACAAAAAAATGACTCAAGCCCCTTGCACTTCCATCAGCCAGGAAAACTCCTTTCACATTGGATTAGGCAACTACCCTCTCGGAACAACATCTCCCATCACCTGAGGTTATTCCCTTATGTGGACGCAAAGTGTACCACACTGCTAACAAGGATGTTGTTATTCCAGGCTTCTCTGTTACTAACTTCATCAAAACAAACAAACGCACACACCCACTGGCAAGAGCATGAAACTGACCACAGGAATTCACTTACTTTGGACAAACAAATTCATTCACTTTCATCCAAGAAATACACTGGTCACACGGGGGGTAGGCAAAGAATGCATACTATTTCCTAGTCAGTGAAATTGGAACCCTTTCTTTAATGAACAGCAGCTCAGGAGGAAAACCACAAACGATGCAACACCATGAAACACTCGGGAAGGACATTCATTTCTGCAAAAGTTCTCAGTGAGAAAACACTACACCTTTCAATAAAGGAACTGAAGACTTAACGTCAGGGCAGCTCAAGGCTTTCCCTGGAACAGACATTGGGAATTAAGCTAATTTCTACAAATCAATGAGGCAAATTGAAGATAAAGAAAACAAACACACAATCAAACACTCAAACACACACACACACACATGCACAGCACACAAACAAATACACACATACACACACACACACACACACACACACACACATACACACACATATTCATTGCTCCTTGAATAGCAAACATTTTGGAGTCAGTGAATTTCGGGACGTTTAGGTAAGAAAAGTACCTCTCAGCAGTAGCAATCCTAAATGAATACTAGGAAACCCTGCAGAATCAGGTTAACTTCTTCCAAAATTCCTTGGCCACGGTTTATAGAATCCTGCAAGGCAGAGAGAATTTCTGTCAGATCAACAGGTGCCGGGGTCACCATGTAGCCTCATTCTTACCTTGCCAATCTGCTAGTAACACACTGAAGATCAGGTGGTCTGGTGGGACGCTGAAATCAAGACAGCGTGTGTATCACAGTGACATCCACTGTGGCCTATTCTGCAAAAGGAGATTCAGCCCCAGGTGGATCACAAGCCTCTAGACATTCAAAACCGTGGGACATGGATGAGTTGGCTAGCAGTGAGGAATGGATTACCCCAATCTGATGAGCTAAGGACACCCATGTGATCGTGCTCTCCTCGCACCCAGTTTCCCTAGGCCAAACATCACTGAGAAATCTTCCTCACAAGACAGGAGCACATTCTGTGAGTTTCTTTCCCTTGGCTGGCTGGGCTGCCATAGAAACAAGCCAGGCAGGAGCTGCCTCAGGACTCTCCAAGTTCAAGGGGCTTTGAGCCCACTGTGACATCACAAACATGTCTTTCCTGATTGGCCTGTGTGCAAAAGCACTCCCCTTAAGGACAGTCCCCCTCCCATCAACAGCTACTTGGGTGATAGGGTCCTGGCAAGGTGATTGGATCTCAGCATGGCTTTACTGCTCCATATTCCCACCTCCTCATGCTCTGGGTGGAATAAGGATGACATATCTCTCCGGATTCCAAGAACTGCCAAACTGGAACCCACATTTTGGACGACAAGAAGTGCTTTTGGTGGTGAGTACAAACACGTCTCAAGCCCATTGCATTTCCATCAGCCAGGAAAACTCCTTTCACATTGGATTAGGCAACTTCCCTCTCACAACAACATCTCCCATCACTTCAGGTTATTCCCTTAGGTGGAGGCAAACTGTACCACATTGGGAAGCAGGATGTTGTTATTACACGCTTCTCTGTTACTAACTTCATCAACAGAAGGAAACGCTCACACTGGCTGTCAAGAGAGCCAACCTGACCACAGGAATTCACTAAATGTGGACAAAGAATGTAATTCACTTTCATCCGTGAAAGGCACTGGTCACACAGGTGATATTGGAAGAATGCACAGTATTTCCTAGTCAGTGAAATTGGTGCCCTTTTTCTACTGAAAGGCAGTTTTCAGGAAAACCAGAAACTATACAGTACCATGAAACACTCGGGAAGGATATTCATTTCAACAAAAGTTCTCAGAGACAAAACACTACGCCTTTCATTCAAGGACATGAGGACTTATCGTCAGGGAGACTCAAGGCTTTTCCTCAAACTGACATTGGGAATTAAGCTATTTTCTGTACATCAGTGAGGCAAATTGAAAAAGAAAGATAACAAAAACACTATCACACACACACACACACTCACACACACAAAGTGATGGTATACTAATTGATATCGAGTGAAGGAATTTCTTTGCTTGTAGGTACTAAATAGCAACTATTAGCAAAACCAGAAGTCAATGAACACCAGCACAGCCTAGTGCAAAGTCTCTCACATTCGATCAATTCCCACAGTGTAAAAGACAGGGTTTGATTGAAGGGGTCTTATACATGCCTGAATTGTGGGTATACAAAAGGAGTGTGATATAATTTGTACTGTGAGAACTTATTAGAACAAGCAAAGAAATTAACACATTTGCAAACTAGAAATATTTCCCACAGAAACACACACACACACACACACACACACACACACACACACACACAGAGACACACACACAGAAGGAAACAAAATCTGTCCATAGTCATAACAAGGTCAATGTTGCCAGCAAGAGTTGAACGTCCTGGCATAATGCTACTGAGGGGATAATGTCCAGCACTTGAAAAAGGATCATGCTAGGAAAAATATGTGAAGTGACATCATTCCCACCAAGGTTCTTGGACGGAAGTCCTACTGCCATATTTATGCAAAGAAACAACCAAAGTGTAATCGACCTGAGTCTGGGCCTGAAGCAATCACTTGAATTGAAATCCTTTTCATTAAGTCAGTGATGCACGTTCACCCATGTATCATGATGCCTGGACATACACGGCACCTATTACCTGAATGATGAATCCTTCCTGTTATAGAATATATTGTACTTAATCTAACGAAAAGAAAGTTTGAAATATCCGAAATTATTGACTTCCAGGAAACAATCGTGACTGCCATTTTGTGAAAAAGGGTATTTCCCAGAATCTGACATAAGAAATATTATGCTACCAACCCTGTGTGCAAGGGCTCCCACAAACACACATACACACACAAACACACCTGCACAGAAGCACACAAACAAATACACACACACACACACACACACACATTCGTTGCTCCTTCAATAGCAAACATATTGGAGTCAGTGAATTTCTGGACGTTTATGTAATAAAAGTACCTTTCAGCAGTAACAATCCTTAAAGAATACCAGGAAAACCTGGAGAATCAGGTAAACTTCTTCCAAGATTCCTTGCCCACGGTTTAGAATACCCTGCAGGGCAGAGAAGAATTTCTCCCAGATCAACAGGTGCCTCGGCCTCCATGTAACCTCATTCTTACCATGCCAATCCGCTGGTAACACACCTGAAGATCAGGTGGTCTGGTGGGACCCGAAATCAAGACAGCATGTGTATCACAGTGAGAACCACGGCGGCCTATTCTGCAAACTGAGATCCAGCCCCAGGTGGCACACAGGCCTGTGGACATTCAAAACCATGGGACATGGATGATTTGCCTAGCAGTGAAGAATGGATTCCCCCAATATGAAGGGTCCACTCACCAATGTGCTCCTGGTATGCCTGCCCCACCTTCTCCTAGACCACACTTCACTGAGAAATCTTCCTCACAAGACAGCAGCACCTTCCTTGAGCTTCTTTCCCTTCTCTGGCTGAGCTACCATAGCAACAGGCCATGCAGGGGCTGCCTCAGGCCTTTCCAAGTTCAAGGGGCTGGGAGCCCACTGTGACATCACAACCATGTCTTTCCTGATTGGCCAAAGTGCTTAAGCACTCCCATTAAGGACCCTCCCCCTCCAGTCAACAGCCAATTCTGTGATAGGTTCCTGGCAAGAAGTTTGGATCTCAGCATGGCTTTACTGCTCCATAGTCCCAACTCCACTGGCTCTAGGCCGAATAAGGATGATATTTCCCTCCGGTTTCAAAGAACTTCCAATCTGGAACCCACATTTTGAAAGACAAGACGTGTTTTTTTGTGGTGAGTACAAAAAAATGACTCAAGACCCTTGCACTTCCATCAGCCAGGAAAACTCCTTTCACATTGGATTAGGCAACTACCCTCTCGGAACAACATCTCCCATCACCTGAGGTTATTCCCTTATGTGGACGCAAAGTGTACCACACTGCTAACAAGGATGTTGTTATTCCAGGCTTCTCTGTTACTAACTTCATCAAAACAAACAAACGCACACACCCGCTGGCAAGAGCATGAAACTGACCACAGGAATTCACTTACTTTGGACAAACAAATTCATTCACTTTCATCCAAGAAATACACTGGTCACACGGGGGGTAGGCAAAGAATGCATACTATTTCCTAGTCAGTGAAATTGGAACCCTTTCTTTAATGAACAGCAGCTCAGGAGGAAAACCACAAACGATGCAACACCATGAAACACTCGGGAAGGACATTCATTTCTGCAAAAGTTCTCAGTGACAAAACACTACACCTTTCAATAAAGGAACTGAAGACTTAACGTCAGGGCAGCTCAAGGCTTTCCCTGGAACAGACATTGGGAATTAAGCTAATTTCTACAAATCAATGAGGCAAATTGAAGATAAAGAAAACAAACACACAATCAAACACTCAAACACACACACACACACATGCACATCACACAAACAAATACACACATACACACACACACACACACACACACACACATACACACACATATTCATTGCTCCTTGAATAGCAAACATTTTGGAGTCAGTGAATTTCGGGACGTTTAGGTAAGAAAAGTACCTCTCAGCAGTAGCAATCCTAAATGAATACTAGGAAACCCTGCAGAATCAGGTTAACTTCTTCCAAAATTCCTTGGCCACGGTTTATAGAATCCTGCAAGGCAGAGAGAATTTCTGTCAGATCAACAGGTGCCGGGGTCACCATGTAGCCTCATTCTTACCTTGCCAATCTGCTAGTAACACACTGAAGATCAGGTGGTCTGGTGGGACGCTGAAATCAAGACAGCGTGTGTATCACAGTGACATCCACTGTGGCCTATTCTGCAAAAGGAGATTCAGCCCCAGGTGGATCACAAGCCTCTAGACATTCAAAACCGTGGGAAATGGATGAGTTGGCTAGCAGTGAGGAATGGATTCCCCCAATCTGATGAGCTAAGGACACCCATGTGATCGTGCTCTCCTCGCACCCAGTTTCCCTAGGCCAAACATCACTGAGAAATCTTCCTCACAAGACAGGAGCACATTCTGTGAGTTTCTTTCCCTTGGCTGGCTGGGCTGCCATAGAAACAAGCCAGGCAGGAGCTGCCTCAGGACTCTCCAAGTTCAAGGGGCTTTGAGCCCACTGTGACATCACAAACATGTCTTTCCTGATTGGCCTGTGTGCAAAAGCACTCCCCTTAAGGACAGTCCCCCTCCCATCAACAGCTACTTGGGTGATAGGGTCCTGGCAAGGTGATTGGATCTCAGCATGGCTTTACTGCTCCATATTCCCACCTCCTCATGCTCTGGGTTGAATAAGGATGACATATCTCTCCGGATTCCAAGAACTGCCAAACTGGAACCCACATTTTGGACGACAAGAAGTGCTTTTGTTGGTGAGTACAAACACGTCTCAAGCCCATTGCATTTCCATCAGCCAGGAAAACTCCTTTCACATTGGATTAGGCAACTTCCCTCTCACAACAACATCTCCCATCACTTCAGGTTATTCCCTTAGGTGGAGGCAAACTGTACCACATTGGGAAGCAGGATGTTATTACACGCTTCTCTGTTACTAACTTCATCAACAGAAGGAAACGCTCACACTGGCTGTCAAGAGAGCCAACCTGACCACAGGAATTCACTAAATGTGGACAAAGAATGTAATTCACTTTCATCCGTGAAAGGCACTGGTCACACAGGTGATATTGGAAGAATGCACAGTATTTCCTAGTCAGTGAAATTGGTGCCCTTTTTCTACTGAAAGGCAGTTTTCAGGAAAACCAGAAACTATACAGTACCATGAAACACTCGGGAAGGATATTCATTTCAACAAAATTCTCAGAGACAAAACACTACGCCTTTCATTCAAGGACATGAGGACTTATCGTCAGGGAGACTCAAGGCTTTTCCTCAAACTGACATTGGGACTTAAGCTATTTTCTGTACATCAGTGAGGCAAATTGAAAGAGAAAGATAACAAAAACACTATCACACACACACACACACTCACACACACAAAGTGATGGTATCCTAATTGATATCGAGTGAAGGAATTTCTTTGCTTGTAGGTACTAAATAGCAACTATTAGCAAAACCAGAAGTCAATGAACACCAGCACAGCCTAGTGCAAAGTCTCTCACATTCGATCAATTCCCACAGTGTAAAAGACAGGGTTTGATTGAAGGGGTCTTATACATGCCTGAATTGTGGGTATACAAAAGGAGTGTGATATAATTTGTACTGTGAGAACTTATTAGAACAAGCAAAGAAATTAACACATTTGCAAACTAGAAATATTGCCCACAGAAACACGCACACACACACACACACACACACACACACACACACAGAGACACACACACAGAAGGAAACAAAATCTGTCCATAGTCATAACAAGGTCAATGTTGCCAGCAAGAGTTGAACGTCCTGGCATAATGCTACTGAGGGGATAATGTCCAGCACTTGAAAAAGGATCATGCTAGGAAAAATATGTGAAGTGACATCATTCCCACCAAGGTTCTTGGACGGAAGTCCTACTGCCAAATTTATGCAAAGAAACAACCAAAGTGTAATCGACCTGAGTCTGGGCCTGAAGCAATCACTTGAATTGAAATCCTTTTCATTAAGTCAGTGATGCACGTTCACCCATGTATCATGATGCCTGGACATACACGGCACCTATTACCTGAATGATGAATCCTTCCTGTTATAGAATATATTGTACTTAATCTAACGAAAAGAAAGTTTGAAATATCCGAAATTATTGACTTCCAGGAAACAATCGTGACTGCCATTTTGTGAAAAAGGGTATTTCCCAGAATCTGACATAAGAAATATTATGCTACCAACCCTGTGTGCAAGGGCTCCCACAAACACACATACACACACAAACACACCTGTACAGAAGCACACAAACAAATACACACACACACACACACACACACACACACACATTCGTTCCTCCTTCAATAGCAAACATATTGGAGTCAGTGAATTTCTGGACGTTTATGTAATAAAAGTACCTTTCAGCAGTAACAATCCTTAAAGAATACCAGGAAAACCTGGAGAATCAGGTAAACTTCTTCCAAGATTCCTTGCCCACGGTTTAGAATACCCTGCAGGGCAGAGAAGAATTTCTCCCAGATCAACAGGTGCCTCGGCCTCCATGTAACCTCATTCTTACCATGCCAATCCGCTGGTAACACACCTGAAGATCAGGTGGTCTGGTGGGACCCGAAATCAAGACAGCATGTGTATCACAGTGAGAACCACGGCGGCCTATTCTGCAAACTGAGATCCAACCCCAGGTGGCACACAGGCCTGTGGACATTCAAAACCATGGGACATGGATGATTTGCCTAGCAGTGAAGAATGGATTCCCCCAATATGAAGGGTCCACTCACCAATGTGCTCCTGGTATGCCTGCCCCACCTTCTCCTAGACCACACTTCACTGAGAAATCTTCCTCACAAGACAGCAGCACCTTCCTTGAGCTTCTTTCCCTTCTCTGGCTGAGCTACCATAGCAACAGGCCATGCAGGGGCTGCCTCAGGCCTTTCCAAGTTCAAGGGGCTGGGAGCCCACTGTGACATCACAACCATGTCTTTCCTGATTGGCCAAAGTGCTTAAGCACTCCCATTAAGGACCCTCCCCCTCCAGTCAACAGCCAATTCTGTGATAGGTTCCTGGCAAGAAGTTTGGATCTCAGCATGGCTTTACTGCTCCATAGTCCCAACTCCACTGGCTCTAGGCCGAATAAGGATGATATTTCCCTCCGGTTTCAAAGAACTTCCAATCTGGAACCCACATTTTGAAAGACAAGACGTGTTTTTTTGTGGTGAGTACAAAAAAATGACTCAAGCCCCTTGCACTTCCATCAGCCAGGAAAACTCCTTTCACATTGGATTAGGCAACTACCCTCTCGGAACAACATCTCCCATCACCTGAGGTTATTCCCTTATGTGGACGCAAAGTGTACCACACTGCTAACAAGGATGTTGTTATTCCAGGCTTCTCTGTTACTAACTTCATCAAAACAAACAAACGCACACACCCACTGGCAAGAGCATGAAACTGACCACAGGAATTCACTTACTTTGGACAAACAAATTCATTCACTTTCATCCAAGAAATACACTGGTCACACGGGGGGTAGGCAAAGAATGCATACTATTTCCTAGTCAGTGAAATTGGAACCCTTTCTTTAATGAACAGCAGCTCAGGAGGAAAACCACAAACGATGCAACACCATGAAACACTCGGGAAGGACATTCATTTCTGCAAAAGTTCTCAGGGAGAAAACACTACACCTTTCAATAAAGGAACTGAAGACTTAACGTCAGGGCAGCTCAAGGCTTTCCCTGGAACAGACATTGGGAATTAAGCTAATTTCTACAAATCAATGAGGCAAATTGAAGATAAAGAAAACAAACACACAATCAAACACTCAAACACACACACACACACATGCACAGCACACAAACAAATACACACATACACACACACACACACACACACACACACACATACACACACATATTCATTGCTCCTTGAATAGCAAACATTTTGGAGTCAGTGAATTTCGGGACGTTTAGGTAAGAAAAGTACCTCTCAGCAGTAGCAATCCTAAATGAATACTAGGAAACCCTGCAGAATCAGGTTAACTTCTTCCAAAATTCCTTGGCCACGGTTTATAGAATCCTGCAAGGCAGAGAGAATTTCTGTCAGATCAACAGGTGCCGGGGTCACCATGTAGCCTCATTCTTACCTTGCCAATCTGCTAGTAACACACTGAAGATCAGGTGGTCTGGTGGGACGCTGAAATCAAGACAGCGTGTGTATCACAGTGACATCCACTGTGGCCTATTCTGCAAAAGGAGATTCAGCCCCAGGTGGATCACAAGCCTCTAGACATTCAAAACCGTGGGACATGGATGAGTTGGCTAGCAGTGAGGAATGGATTCCCCCAATCTGATGAGCTAAGGACACCCATGTGATCGTGCTCTCCTCGCACCCAGTTTCCCTAGGCCAAACATCACTGAGAAATCTTCCTCACAAGACAGGAGCACATTCTGTGAGTTTCTTTCCCTTGGCTGGCTGGGCTGCCATAGAAACAAGCCAGGCAGGAGCTGCCTCAGGACTCTCCAAGTTCAAGGGGCTTTGAGCCCACTGTGACATCACAAACATGTCTTTCCTGATTGGCCTGTGTGCAAAAGCACTCCCCTTAAGGACAGTCCCCCTCCCATCAACAGCTACTTGGGTGATAGGGTCCTGGCAAGGTGATTGGATCTCAGCATGGCTTTACTGCTCCATATTCCCACCTCCTCATGCTCTGGGTGGAATAAGGATGACATATCTCTCCGGATTCCAAGAACTGCCAAACTGGAACCCACATTTTGGACGACAAGAAGTGCTTTTGGTGGTGAGTACAAACACGTCTCAAGCCCATTGCATTTCCATCAGCCAGGAAAACTCCTTTCACATTGGATTAGGCAACTTCCCTCTCACAACAACATCTCCCATCACTTCAGGTTATTCCCTTAGGTGGAGGCAAACTGTACCACATTGGGAAGCAGGATGTTGTTATTACACGCTTCTCTGTTACTAACTTCATCAACAGAAGGAAACGCTCACACTGGCTGTCAAGAGAGCCAACCTGACCACAGGAATTCACTAAATGTGGACAAAGAATGTAATTCACTTTCATCCGTGAAAGGCACTGGTCACACAGGTGATATTGGAAGAATGCACAGTATTTCCTAGTCAGTGAAATTGGTGCCCTTTTTCTACTGAAAGGCAGTTTTCAGGAAAACCAGAAACTATACAGTACCATGAAACACTCGGGAAGGATATTCATTTCAACAAAAGTTCTCAGAGACAAAACACTACGCCTTTTATTCAAGGACATGAGGACTTATCGTCAGGGAGACTCAAGGCTTTTCCTCAAACTGACATTGGGAATTAAGCTATTTTCTGTACATCAGTGAGGCAAATTGAAAAAGAAAGATAACAAAAACACTATCACACACACACACACACTCACACACACAAAGTGATGGTATACTAATTGATATCGAGTGAAGGAATTTCTTTGCTTGTAGGTACTAAATAGCAACTATTAGCAAAACCAGAAGTCAATGAACACCAGCACAGCCTAGTGCAAAGTCTCTCACATTCGATCAATTCCCACAGTGTAAAAGACAGGGTTTGATTGAAGGGGTCTTATACATGCCTGAATTGTGGGTATACAAAAGGAGTGTGATATAATTTGTACTGTGAGAACTTATTAGAACAAGCAAAGAAATTAACACATTTGCAAACTAGAAATATTTCCCACAGAAACACACACACACACACACACACACACACACACACACACACACAGAGACACACACACAGAAGGAAACAAAATCTGTCCATAGTCATAACAAGGTCAATGTTGCCAGCAAGAGTTGAACGTCCTGGCATAATGCTACTGAGGGGATAATGTCCAGCACTTGAAAAAGGATCATGCTAGGAAAAATATGTGAAGTGACATCATTCCCACCAAGGTTCTTGGACGGAAGTCCTACTGCCATATTTATGCAAAGAAACAACCAAAGTGTAATCGACCTGAGTCTGGGCCTGAAGCAATCACTTGAATTGAAATCCTTTTCATTAAGTCAGTGATGCACGTTCACCCATGTATCATGATGCCTGGACATACACGGCACCTATTACCTGAATGATGAATCCTTCCTGTTATAGAATATATTGTACTTAATCTAACGAAAAGAAAGTTTGAAATATCCGAAATTATTGACTTCCAGGAAACAATCGTGACTGCCATTTTGTGAAAAAGGGTATTTCCCAGAATCTGACATAAGAAATATTATGCTACCAACCCTGTGTGCAAGGGCTCCCACAAACACACATACACACACAAACACACCTGCACAGAAGCACACAAACAAATACACACACACACACACACACACACATTCGTTGCTCCTTCAATAGCAAACATATTGGAGTCAGTGAATTTCTGGACGTTTATGTAATAAAAGTACCTTTCAGCAGTAACAATCCTTAAAGAATACCAGGAAAACCTGGAGAATCAGGTAAACTTCTTCCAAGATTCCTTGCCCACGGTTTAGAATACCCTGCAGGGCAGAGAAGAATTTCTCCCAGATCAACAGGTGCCTCGGCCTACATGTAACCTCATTCTTACCATGCCAATCCGCTGGTAACACACCTGAAGATCAGGTGGTCTGGTGGGACCCGAAATCAAGACAGCATGTGTATCACAGTGAGAACCACGGCGGCCTATTCTGCAAACTGAGATCCAGCCCCAGGTGGCACACAGGCCTGTGGACATTCAAAACCATGGGACATGGATGATTTGCCTAGCAGTGAAGAATGGATTCCCCCAATATGAAGGGTCCACTCACCAATGTGCTCCTGGTATGCCTGCCCCACCTTCTCCTAGACCACACTTCACTGAGAAATCTTCCTCACAAGACAGCAGCACCTTCCTTGAGCTTCTTTCCCTTCTCTGGCTGAGCTACCATAGCAACAGGCCATGCAGGGGCTGCCTCAGGCCTTTCCAAGTTCAAGGGGCTGGGAGCCCACTGTGACATCACAACCATGTCTTTCCTGATTGGCCAAAGTGCTTAAGCACTCCCATTAAGGACCCTCCCCCTCCAGTCAACAGCCAATTCTGTGATAGGTTCCTGGCAAGAAGTTTGGATCTCAGCATGGCTTTACTGCTCCATAGTCCCAACTCCACTGGCTCTAGGCCGAATAAGGATGATATTTCCCTCCGGTTTCAAAGAACTTCCAATCTGGAACCCACATTTTGAAAGACAAGACGTGTTTTTTTGTGGTGAGTACAAAAAAATGACTCAAGCCCCTTGCACTTCCATCAGCCAGGAAAACTCCTTTCACATTGGATTAGGCAACTACCCTCTCGGAACAACATCTCCCATCACCTGAGGTTATTCCCTTATGTGGACGCAAAGTGTACCACACTGCTAACAAGGATGTTGTTATTCCAGGCTTCTCTGTTACTAACTTCATCAAAACAAACAAACGCACACACCCGCTGGCAAAGCATGAAACTGACCACAGGAATTCACTTACTTTGGACAAACAAATTCATTCACTTTCACCCAAGAAATACACTGGTCACACGGGGGGTAGGCAAAGAATGCATACTATTTCCTAGTCAGTGAAATTGGAACCCTTTCTTTAATGAACAGCAGCTCAGGAGGAAAACCACAAACGATGCAATACCATGAAACACTCGGGAAGGACATTCATTTCTGCAAAAGTTCTCAGTGAGAAAACACTACACCTTTCAATAAAGGAACTGAAGACTTAACGTCAGGGCAGCTCAAGGCTTTCCCTGGAACAGACATTGGGAATTAAGCTAATTTCTACAAATCAATGAGGCAAATTGAAGATAAAGAAAACAAACACACAATCAAACACTCAAACACACACACACACACATGCACAGCACACAAACAAATACACACATACTCACACACACACACACACACACACACACACACATACACACACATATTCATTGCTCCTTGAATAGCAAACATTTTGGAGTCAGTGAATTTCGGGACGTTTAGGTAAGAAAAGTGCCTCTCAGCAGTAGCAATCCTAAATGAATACTAGGAAACCCTGCAGAATCAGGTTAACTTCTTCCAAAATTCCTTGGCCACGGTTTATAGAATCCTGCAAGGCAGAGAGAATTTCTGTCAGATCAACAGGTGCCGGGGTCACCATGTAGCCTCATTCTTACCTTGCCCATCTGCTAGTAACACACTGAAGATCAGGTGGTCTGGTGGGACGCTGAAATCAAGACAGCGTGTGTATCACAGTGACATCCACTGTGGCCTATTCTGCAAAAGGAGATTCAGCCCCAGGTGGATCACAAGCCTCTAGACATTCAAAACCGTGGGACATGGATGAGTTGGCTAGCAGTGAGGAATGGATTCCCCCAATCTGATGAGCTAAGGACACCCATGTGATCGGGCTCTCCTCGCACCCAGTTTCCCTAGGCCAAACATCACTGAGAAATCTTCCTCACAAGACAGGAGCACATTCTGTGAGTTTCTTTCCCTTGGCTGGCTGGGCTGCCATAGAAACAAGCCAGGCAGGAGCTGCCTCAGGACTCTCCAAGTTCAAGGGGCTTTGAGCCCACTGTGACATCACAAACATGTCTTTCCTGATTGGCCTGTGTGCAAAAGCACTCCCCTTAAGGACAGTCCCCCTCCCATCAACAGCTACTTGGGTGATAGGGTCCTGGCAAGGTGATTGGATCTCAGCATGGCTTTACTGCTCCATATTCCCACCTCCTCATGCTCTGGGTGGAATAAGGATGACATATCTCTCCGGATTCCAAGAACTGCCAAACTGGAACCCACATTTTGGACGACAAGAAGTGCTTTTGGTGGTGAGTACAAACACGTCTCAAGCCCATTGCATTTCCATCAGCCAGGAAAACTCCTTTCACATTGGATTAGGCAACTTCCCTCTCACAACAACATCTCCCATCACTTCAGGTTATTCCCTTAGGTGGAGGCAAACTGTACCACATTGGGAAGCAGGATGTTGTTATTACACGCTTCTCTGTTACTAACTTCATCAACAGAAGGAAACGCTCACACTGGCTGTCAAGAGAGCCAACCTGACCACAGGAATTCACTAAATGTGGACAAAGAATGTAATTCACTTTCATCCGTGAAAGGCACTGGTCACACAGGTGATATTGGAAGAATGCACAGTATTTCCTAGTCAGTGAAATTGGTGCCCTTTTTCTACTGAAAGGCAGTTTTCAGGAAAACCAGAAACTATACAGTACCATGAAACACTCGGGAAGGATATTCATTTCAACAAAAGTTCTCAGAGACAAAACACTACGCCTTTTATTCAAGGACATGAGGACTTATCGTCAGGGAGACTCAAGGCTTTTCCTCAAACTGACATTGGGAATTAAGCTATTTTCTGTACATCAGTGAGGCAAATTGAAAAAGAAAGATAACAAAAACACTATCACACACACACACACACTCACACACACAAAGTGATGGTATACTAATTGATATCGAGTGAAGGAATTTCTTTGCTTGTAGGTACTAAATAGCAACTATTAGCAAAACCAGAAGTCAATGAACACCAGCACAGCCTAGTGCAAAGTCTCTCACATTCGATCAATTCCCACAGTGTAAAAGACAGGGTTTGATTGAAGGGGTCTTATACATGCCTGAATTGTGGGTATACAAAAGGAGTGTGATATAATTTGTACTGTGAGAACTTATTAGAACAAGCAAAGAAATTAACACATTTGCAAACTAGAAATATTGCCCACAGAAACACACACACACACACACACACACACACACACACACACACACACAGAGACACACACACAGAAGGAAACAAAATCTGTCCATAGTCATAACAAGGTCAATGTTGCCAGCAAGAGTTGAACGTCCTGGCATAATGCTACTGAGGGGATAATGTCCAGCACTTGAAAAAGGATCATGCTAGGAAAAATATGTGAAGTGACATCATTCCCACCAAGGTTCTTGGACGGAAGTCCTACTGCCATATTTATGCAAAGAAACAACCAAAGTGTAATCGACCTGAGTCTGGGCCTGAAGCAATCACTTGAATTGAAATCCTTTTCATTAAGTCAGTGATGCACGTTCACCCATGTATCATGATGCCTGGACATACACGGCACCTATTACCTGAATGATGAATCCTTCCGGTTATAGAATATATTGTACTTAATCTAACGAAAAGAAAGTTTGAAATATCCGAAATTATTGACTTCCAGGAAACAATCGTGACTGCCATTTTGTGAAAAAGGGTATTTCCCAGAATCTGACATAAGAAATATTATGCTACCAACCCTGTGTGCAAGGGCTCCCACAAACACACATACACACACAAACACACCTGCACAGAAGCACACAAACAAATACACACACACACACACACACACACATTCGTTGCTCCTTCAATAGCAAACATATTGGAGTCAGTGAATTTCTGGACGTTTATGTAATAAAAGTACCTTTCAGCAGTAACAATCCTTAAAGAATACCAGGAAAACCTGGAGAATCAGGTAAACTTCTTCCAAGATTCCTTGCCCACGGTTTAGAATACCCTGCAGGGCAGAGAAGAATTTCTCCCAGATCAACAGGTGCCTCGGCCTCCATGTAACCTCATTCTTACCATGCCAATCCGCTGGTAACACACCTGAAGATCAGGTGGTCTGGTGGGACCCGAAATCAAGACAGCATGTGTATCACAGTGAGAACCACGGCGGCCTATTCTGCAAACTGAGATCCAGCCCCAGGTGGCACACAGGCCTGTGGACATTCAAAACCATGGGACATGGATGATTTGCCTAGCAGTGAAGAATGGATTCCCCCAATATGAAGGGTCCACTCACCAATGTGCTCCTGGTATGCCTGCCCCACCTTCTCCTAGACCACACTTCACTGAGAAATCTTCCTCACAAGACAGCAGCACCTTCCTTGAGCTTCTTTCCCTTCTCTGGCTGAGCTACCATAGCAACAGGCCATGCAGGGGCTGCCTCAGGCCTTTCCAAGTTCAAGGGGCTGGGAGCCCACTGTGACATCACAACCATGTCTTTCCTGATTGGCCAAAGTGCTTAAGCACTCCCATTAAGGACCCTCCCCCTCCAGTCAACAGCCAATTCTGTGATAGGTTCCTGGCAAGAAGTTTGGATCTCAGCATGGCTTTACTGCTCCATAGTCCCAACTCCACTGGCTCTAGGCCGAATAAGGATGATATTTCCCTCCGGTTTCAAAGAACTTCCAATCTGGAACCCACATTTTGAAAGACAAGACGTGTTTTTTTGTGGTGAGTACAAAAAAATGACTCAAGACCCTTGCACTTCCATCAGCCAGGAAAACTCCTTTCACATTGGATTAGGCAACTACCCTCTCGGAACAACATCTCCCATCACCTGAGGTTATTCCCTTATGTGGACGCAAAGTGTACCACACTGCTAACAAGGATGTTGTTATTCCAGGCTTCTCTGTTACTAACTTCATCAAAACAAACAAACGCACACACCCGCTGGCAAAGCATGAAACTGACCACAGGAATTCACTTACTTTGGACAAACAAATTCATTCACTTTCATCCAAGAAATACACTGGTCACACGGGGGGTAGGCAAAGAATGCATACTATTTCCTAGTCAGTGAAATTGGAACCCTTTCTTTAATGAACAGCAGCTCAGGAGGAAAACCACAAACGATGCAATACCATGAAACACTCGGGAAGGACATTCATTTCTGCAAAAGTTCTCAGTGACAAAACACTACACCTTTCAATAAAGGAACTGAAGACTTAACGTCAGGGCAGCTCAAGGCTTTCCCTGGAACAGACATTGGGAATTAAGCTAATTTCTACAAATCAATGAGGCAAATTGAAGATAAAGAAAACAAACACACAATCAAACACTCAAACACACACACACACACATGCACAGCACACAAACAAATACACACATACACACACACACACACACACACACACACACATACACACACATATTCATTGCTCCTTGAATAGCAAACATTTTGGAGTCAGTGAATTTCGGGACGTTTAGGTAAGAAAAGTGCCTCTCAGCAGTAGCAATCCTAAATGAATACTAGGAAACCCTGCAGAATCAGGTTAACTTCTTCCAAAATTCCTTGGCCACGGTTTATAGAATCCTGCAAGGCAGAGAGAATTTCTGTCAGATCAACAGGTGCCGGGGTCACCATGTAGCCTCATTCTTACCTTGCCAATCTGCTAGTAACACACTGAAGATCAGGTGGTCTGGTGGGACGCTGAAATCAAGACAGCGTGTGTATCACAGTGACATCCACTGTGGCCTATTCTGCAAAAGGAGATTCAGCCCCAGGTGGATCACAAGCCTCTAGACATTCAAAACCGTGGGACATGGATGAGTTGGCTAGCAGTGAGGAATGGATTCCCCCAATCTGATGAGCTAAGGACACCCATGTGATCGGGCTCTCCTCGCACCCAGGTTTCCTAGGCCAAACATCACTGAGAAATCTTCCTCACAAGACAGGAGCACATTCTTTGAGTTTCTTTCCCTTGGCTGGCTGGGCTGCCATAGAAACAAGCCAGGCAGGAGCTGCCTCATGACTCTCCAAGTTCAAGGGGCTTTGAGCCCACTGTGACATCACAAACATGTCTTTCCTGATTGGCCTGTGTGCAAAAACACTCCCCTTAAGGACAGTCCCCCTCCCATCAACAGCTACTTGGGTGATAGGGTCCTGGCAAGGTGATTGGATCTCAGCATGGCTTTACTGCTCCATATTCCCACCTCCTCATGCTCTGGGTGGAATAAGGATGACATATCTCTCCGGATTCCAAGAACTGCCAAACTGGAACCCACATTTTGGACGACAAGAAGTGCTTTTGGTGGTGAGTACAAACACGTCTCAAGCCCATTGCATTTCCATCAGCCAGGAAAACTCCTTTCACATTGGATTAGGCAACTTCCCTCTCACAACAACATCTCCCATCACTTCAGGTTATTCCCTTAGGTGGAGGCAAACTGTACCACATTGGGAAGCAGGATGTTGTTATTACACGCTTCTCTGTTACTAACTTCATCAGCAGAAGGAAACGCTCACACTGGCTGTCAAGAGAGCCAACCTGACCACAGGAATTCACTAAATGTGGACAAAGAATGTAATTCACTTTCATCCGTGAAAGGCACTGGTCACACAGGTGATATTGGAAGAATGCACAGTATTTCCTAGTCAGTGAAATTGGTGCCCTTTTTCTACTGAAAGGCAGTTTTCAGGAAAACCAGAAACTATACAGTACCATGAAACACTCGGGAAGGATATTCATTTCAACAAAAGTTCTCAGAGACAAAACACTACGCCTTTCATTCAAGGACATGAGGACTTATCGTCAGGGAGACTCAAGGCTTTTCCTCAAACTGACATTGGGAATTAAGCTATTTTCTGTACATCAGTGAGGCAAATTGAAAGAGAAAGATAACAAAAACACTATCACACACACACACACACTCACACACACATAGTGATGGTATCCTAATTGATATCGAGTGAAGGAATTTCTTTGCTTTTATGTACTAAATAGCATCTATTAGCAAAACCAGAAGTCAATGAACACCAGCACAGCCTAGTGCAAAGTCTCTCACATTCGATCAATTCCCACAGTGTAAAAGACAGGGTTTGATTGAAGGGGTCTTATACATGCCTGAATTGTGGGTATACAAAAGGAGTGGGATATAATTTGAACTGTGAGAACTTATTAGAACAAGCAAAGAAATTAACACATTTGCAAACTAGAAATATTGCCCACAGAAACACGCACACACACACACACACACACACACACACACACACAGAGACACACACACAGAAGGAAACAAAATCTGTCCATAGTCATAACAAGGTCAATGTTGCCAGCAAGAGTTGAACGTCCTGGCATAATGCTACTGAGGGGATAATGTCCAGCACTTGAAAAAGGATCATGCTAGGAAAAATATGTGAAGTGACATCATTCCCACCAAGGTTCTTGGACGGAAGTCCTACTGCCATATTTATGCAAAGAAACAACCAAAGTGTAATCGACCTGAGTCTGGGCCTGAAGCAATCACTTGAATTGAAATCCTTTTCATTAAGTCAGTGATGCACGTTCACCCATGTATCATGATGCCTGGACATACACGGCACCTATTACCTGAATGATGAATCCTTCCTGTTATAGAATATATTGTACTTAATCTAACGAAAAGAAAGTTTGAAATATCCGAAATTATTGACTTCCAGGAAACAATCTTGACTGCCATTTTGTGAAAAAGGGTATTTCCCAGAATCTGACATAAGAAATATTATGCTACCAACCCTGTGTGCAAGGGCTCCCACAAACACACATACACACACAAACACACCTGCACAGAAGCACACAAACAAATACACACACACACACACACACACACACACACACATTCGTTGCTCCTTCAATAGCAAACATATTGGAGTCAGTGAATTTCTGGACGTTTATGTAATAAAAGTACCTTTCAGCAGTAACAATCCTTAAAGAATACCAGGAAAACCTGGAGAATCAGGTAAACTTCTTCCAAGATTCCTTGCCCACGGTTTAGAATACCCTGCAGGGCAGAGAAGAATTTCTCCCAGATCAACAGGTGCCTCGGCCTCCATGTAACCTCATTCTTACCATGCCAATCCGCTGGTAACACACCTGAAGATCAGGTGGTCTGGTGGGACCCGAAATCAAGACAGCATGTGTATCACAGTGAGAACCACGGCGGCCTATTCTGCAAACTGAGATCCAGCCCCAGGTGGCACACAGGCCTGTGGACATTCAAAACCATGGGACATGGATGATTTGCCTAGCAGTGAAGAATGGATTCCCCCAATATGAAGGGTCCACTCACCAATGTGCTCCTGGTATGCCTGCCCCACCTTCTCCTAGACCACACTTCACTGAGAAATCTTCCTCACAAGACAGCAGCACCTTCCTTGAGCTTCTTTCCCTTCTCTGGCTGAGCTACCATAGCAACAGGCCATGCAGGGGCTGCCTCAGGCCTTTCCAAGTTCAAGGGGCTGGGAGCCCACTGTGACATCACAACCATGTCTTTCCTGATTGGCCAAAGTGCTTAAGCACTCCCATTAAGGACCCTCCCCCTCCAGTCAACAGCCAATTCTGTGATAGGTTCCTGGCAAGAAGTTTGGATCTCAGCATGGCTTTACTGCTCCATAGTCCCAACTCCACTGGCTCTAGGCCGAATAAGGATGATATTTCCCTCCGGTTTCAAAGAACTTCCAATCTGGAACCCACATTTTGAAAGACAAGACGTGTTTTTTTGTGGTGAGTACAAAAAAATGACTCAAGACCCTTGCACTTCCATCAGCCAGGAAAACTCCTTTCACATTGGATTAGGCAACTACCCTCTCGGAACAACATCTCCCATCACCTGAGGTTATTCCCTTATGTGGACGCAAAGTGTACCACACTGCTAACAAGGATGTTGTTATTCCAGGCTTCTCTGTTACTAACTTCATCAAAACAAACAAACGCACACACCCGCTGGCAAAGCATGAAACTGACCACAGGAATTCACTTACTTTGGACAAACAAATTCATTCACTTTCATCCAAGAAATACACTGGTCACACGGGGGGTAGGCAAAGAATGCATACTATTTCCTAGTCAGTGAAATTGGAACCCTTTCTTTAATGAACAGCAGCTCAGGAGGAAAACCACAAACGATGCAATACCATGAAACACTCGGGAAGGACATTCATTTCTGCAAAAGTTCTCAGTGACAAAACACTACACCTTTCAATAAAGGAACTGAAGACTTAACGTCAGGGCAGCTCAAGGCTTTCCCTGGAACAGACATTGGGAATTAAGCTAATTTCTACAAATCAATGAGGCAAATTGAAGATAAAGAAAACAAACACACAATCAAACACTCAAACACACACACACACACATGCACAGCACACAAACAAATACACACATACACACACACACACACACACACACACACATACACACACATATTCATTGCTCCTTGAATAGCAAACATTTTGGAGTCAGTGAATTTCGGGACGTTTAGGTAAGAAAAGTGCCTCTCAGCAGTAGCAATCCTAAATGAATACTAGGAAACCCTGCAGAATCAGGTTAACTTCTTCCAAAATTCCTTGGCCACGGTTTATAGAATCCTGCAAGGCAGAGAGAATTTCTGTCAGATCAACAGGTGCCGGGGTCACCATGTAGCCTCATTCTTACCTTGCCAATCTGCTAGTAACACACTGAAGATCAGGTGGTCTGGTGGGACGCTGAAATCAAGACAGCGTGTGTATCACAGTGACATCCACTGTGGCCTATTCTGCAAAAGGAGATTCAGCCCCAGGTGGATCACAAGCCTCTAGACATTCAAAACCGTGGGACATGGATGAGTTGGCTAGCAGTGAGGAATGGATTCCCCCAATCTGATGAGCTAAGGACACCCATGTGATCGGGCTCTCCTCGCACCCAGGTTTCCTAGGCCAAACATCACTGAGAAATCTTCCTCACAAGACAGGAGCACATTCTTTGAGTTTCTTTCCCTTGGCTGGCTGGGCTGCCATAGAAACAAGCCAGGCAGGAGCTGCCTCATGACTCTGCAAGTTCAAGGGGCTTTGAGCCCACTGTGACATCACAAACATGTCTTTCCTGATTGGCCTGTGTGCAAAAACACTCCCCTTAAGGACAGTCCCCCTCCCATCAACAGCTACTTGGGTGATAGGGTCCTGGCAAGGTGATTGGATCTCAGCATGGCTTTACTGCTCCATATTCCCACCTCCTCATGCTCTGGGTGGAATAAGGATGACATATCTCTCCGGATTCCAAGAACTGCCAAACTGGAACCCACATTTTGGACGACAAGAAGTGCTTTTGGTGGTGAGTACAAACACGTCTCAAGCCCATTGCATTTCCATCAGCCAGGAAAACTCCTTTCACATTGGATTAGGCAACTTCCCTCTCACAACAACATCTCCCATCACTTCAGGTTATTCCCTTAGGTGGAGGCAAACTGTACCACATTGGGAAGCAGGATGTTGTTATTACACGCTTCTCTGTTACTAACTTCATCAGCAGAAGGAAACGCTCACACTGGCTGTCAAGAGAGCCAACCTGACCACAGGAATTCACTAAATGTGGACAAAGAATGTAATTCACTTTCATCCGTGAAAGGCACTGGTCACACAGGTGATATTGGAAGAATGCACAGTATTTCCTAGTCAGTGAAATTGGTGCCCTTTTTCTACTGAAAGGCAGTTTTCAGGAAAACCAGAAACTATACAGTACCATGAAACACTCGGGAAGGATATTCATTTCAACAAAAGTTCTCAGAGACAAAACACTACGCCTTTCATTCAAGGACATGAGGACTTATCGTCAGGGAGACTCAAGGCTTTTCCTCAAACTGACATTGGGAATTAAGCTATTTTCTGTACATCAGTGAGGCAAATTGAAAGAGAAAGATAACAAAAACACTATCACACACACACACACACTCACACACACATAGTGATGGTATCCTAATTGATATCGAGTGAAGGAATTTCTTTGCTTGTATGTACTAAATAGCATCTATTAGCAAAACCAGAAGTCAATGAACACCAGCACAGCCTAGTGCAAAGTCTCTCACATTCGATCAATTCCCACAGTGTAAAAGACAGGGTTTGATTGAAGGGGTCTTATACATGCCTGAATTGTGGGTATACAAAAGGAGTGGGATATAATTTGAACTGTGAGAACTTATTAGAACAAGCAAAGAAATTAACACATTTGCAAACTAGAAATATTGCCCACAGAAACACGCACACACACACACACACACACACACACACACACACAGAGACACACACACAGAAGGAAACAAAATCTGTCCATAGTCATAACAAGGTCAATGTTGCCAGCAAGAGTTGAACGTCCTGGCATAATGCTACTGAGGGGATAATGTCCAGCACTTGAAAAAGGATCATGCTAGGAAAAATATGTGAAGTGACATCATTCCCACCAAGGTTCTTGGACGGAAGTCCTACTGCCATATTTATGCAAAGAAACAACCAAAGTGTAATCGACCTGAGTCTGGGCCTGAAGCAATCACTTGAATTGAAATCCTTTTCATTAAGTCAGTGATGCACGTTCACCCATGTATCATGATGCCTGGACATACACGGCACCTATTACCTGAATGATGAATCCTTCCTGTTATAGAATATATTGTACTTAATCTAACGAAAAGAAAGTTTGAAATATCCGAAATTATTGACTTCCAGGAAACAATCGTGACTGCCATTTTGTGAAAAAGGGTATTTCCCAGAATCTGACATAAGAAATATTATGCTACCAACCCTGTGTGCAAGGGCTCCCACAAACACACATACACACACAAACACACCTGCACAGAAGCACACAAACAAATACACACACACACACACACACACACACACACACATTCGTTGCTCCTTCAATAGCAAACATATTGGAGTCAGTGAATTTCTGGACGTTTATGTAATAAAAGTACCTTTCAGCAGTAACAATCCTTAAAGAATACCAGGAAAACCTGGAGAATCAGGTAAACTTCTTCCAAGATTCCTTGCCCACGGTTTAGAATACCCTGCAGGGCAGAGAAGAATTGCTCCCAGATCAACAGGTGCCTCGGCCTCCATGTAACCTCATTCTTACCATGCCAATCCGCTGGTAACACACCTGAAGATCAGGTGGTCTGGTGGGACCCGAAATCAAGACAGCATGTGTATCACAGTGAGAACCACGGCGGCCTATTCTGCAAACTGAGATCCAGCCCCAGGTGGCACACAGGCCTGTGGACATTCAAAACCATGGGACATGGATGATTTGCCTAGCAGTGAAGAATGGATTCCCCCAATATGAAGGGTCCACTCACCAATGTGCTCCTGGTATGCCTGCCCCACCTTCTCCTAGACCACACTTCACTGAGAAATCTTCCTCACAAGACAGCAGCACCTTCCTTGAGCTTCTTTCCCTTCTCTGGCTGAGCTACCATAGCAACAGGCCATGCAGGGGCTGCCTCAGGCCTTTCCAAGTTCAAGGGGCTGGGAGCCCACTGTGACATCACAACCATGTCTTTCCTGATTGGCCAAAGTGCTTAAGCACTCCCATTAAGGACCCTCCCCCTCCAGTCAACAGCCAATTCTGTGATAGGTTCCTGGCAAGAAGTTTGGATCTCAGCATGGCTTTACTGCTCCATAGTCCCAACTCCACTGGCTCTAGGCCGAATAAGGATGATATTTCCCTCCGGTTTCAAAGAACTTCCAATCTGGAACCCACATTTTGAAAGACAAGACGTGTTTTTTTGTGGTGAGTACAAAAAAATGACTCAAGCCCCTTGCACTTCCATCAGCCAGGAAAACTCCTTTCACATTGGATTAGGCAACTACCCTCTCGGAACAACATCTCCCATCACCTGAGGTTATTCCCTTATGTGGACGCAAAGTGTACCACACTGCTAACAAGGATGTTGTTATTCCAGGCTTCTCTGTTACTAACTTCATCAAAACAAACAAACGCACACACCCGCTGGCAAAGCATGAAACTGACCACAGGAATTCACTTACTTTGGACAAACAAATTCATTCACTTTCATCCAAGAAATACACTGGTCACACGGGGGGTAGGCAAAGAATGCATACTATTTCCTAGTCAGTGAAATTGGAACCCTTTCTTTAATGAACAGCAGCTCAGGAGGAAAACCACAAACGATGCAATACCATGAAACACTCGGGAAGGACATTCATTTCTGCAAAAGTTCTCAGTGACAAAACACTACACCTTTCAATAAAGGAACTGAAGACTTAACGTCAGGGCAGCTCAAGGCTTTCCCTGGAACAGACATTGGGAATTAAGCTAATTTCTACAAATCAATGAGGCAAATTGAAGATAAAGAAAACAAACACACAATCAAACACTCAAACACACACACACACACATGCACAGCACACAAACAAATACACACATACACACACACACACACACACACACACACATACACACACATATTCATTGCTCCTTGAATAGCAAACATTTTGGAGTCAGTGAATTTCGGGACGTTTAGGTAAGAAAAGTGCCTCTCAGCAGTAGCAATCCTAAATGAATACTAGGAAACCCTGCAGAATCAGGTTAACTTCTTCCAAAATTCCTTGGCCACGGTTTATAGAATCCTGCAAGGCAGAGAGAATTTCTGTCAGATCAACAGGTGCCGGGGTCACCATGTAGCCTCATTCTTACCTTGCCAATCTGCTAGTAACACACTGAAGATCAGGTGGTCTGGTGGGACGCTGAAATCAAGACAGCGTGTGTATCACAGTGACATCCACTGTGGCCTATTCTGCAAAAGGAGATTCAGCCCCAGGTGGATCACAAGCCTCTAGACATTCAAAACCGTGGGACATGGATGAGTTGGCTAGCAGTGAGGATTGGATTCCCCCAATCTGATGAGCTAAGGACACCCATGTGATCGTGCTCTCCTCGCACCCAGGTTTCCTAGGCCAAACATCACTGAGAAATCTTCCTCACAAGACAGGAGCACATTCTTTGAGTTTCTTTCCCTTGGCTGGCTGGGCTGCCATAGAAACAAGCCAGGCAGGAGCTGCCTCATGACTCTCCAAGTTCAAGGGGCTTTGAGCCCACTGTGACATCACAAACATGTCTTTCCTGATTGGCCTGTGTGCAAAAACACTCCCCTTAAGGACAGTCCCCCTCCCATCAACAGCTACTTGGGTGATAGGGTCCTGGCAAGGTGATTGGATCTCAGCATGGCTTTACTGCTCCATATTCCCACCTCCTCATGCTCTGGGTGGAATAAGGATGACATATCTCTCCGGATTCCAAGAACTGCCAAACTGGAACCCACATTTTGGACGACAAGAAGTGCTTTTGGTGGTGAGTACAAACACGTCTCAAGCCCATTGCATTTCCATCAGCCAGGAAAACTCCTTTCACATTGGATTAGGCAACTTCCCTCTCACAACAACATCTCCCATCACTTCAGGTTATTCCCTTAGGTGGAGGCAAACTGTACCACATTGGGAAGCAGGATGTTGTTATTACACGCTTCTCTGTTACTAACTTCATCAGCAGAAGGAAACGCTCACACTGGCTGTCAAGAGAGCCAACCTGACCACAGGAATTCACTAAATGTGGACAAAGAATGTAATTCACTTTCATCCGTGAAAGGCACTGGTCACACAGGTGATATTGGAAGAATGCACAGTATTTCCTAGTCAGTGAAATTGGTGCCCTTTTTCTACTGAAAGGCAGTTTTCAGGAAAACCAGAAACTATACAGTACCATGAAACACTCGGGAAGGATATTCATTTCAACAAAAGTTCTCAGAGACAAAACACTACGCCTTTCATTCAAGGACATGAGGACTTATCGTCAGGGAGACTCAAGGCTTTTCCTCAAACTGACATTGGGAATTAAGCTATTTTCTGTACATCAGTGAGGCAAATTGAAAGAGAAAGATAACAAAAACACTATCACACACACACACACACTCACACACACATAGTGATGGTATCCTAATTGATATCGAGTGAAGGAATTTCTTTGCTTGTATGTACTAAATAGCATCTATTAGCAAAACCAGAAGTCAATGAACACCAGCACAGCCTAGTGCAAAGTCTCTCACATTCGATCAATTCCCACAGTGTAAAAGACAGGGTTTGATTGAAGGGGTCTTATACATGCCTGAATTGTGGGTATACAAAAGGAGTGGGATATAATTTGAACTGTGAGAACTTATTAGAACAAGCAAAGAAATTAACACATTTGCAAACTAGAAATATTGCCCACAGAAACACGCACACACACACACACACACACACACACACAGAGACACACACACAGAAGGAAACAAAATCTGTCCATAGTCATAACAAGGTCAATGTTGCCAGCAAGAGTTGAACGTCCTGGCATAATGCTACTGAGGGGATAATGTCCAGCACTTGAAAAAGGATCATGCTAGGAAAAATATGTGAAGTGACATCATTCCCACCAAGGTTCTTGGACGGAAGTCCTACTGCCATATTTATGCAAAGAAACAACCAAAGTGTAATCGACCTGAGTCTGGGCCTGAAGCAATCACTTGAATTGAAATCCTTTTCATTAAGTCAGTGATGCACGTTCACCCATGTATCATGATGCCTGGACATACACGGCACCTATTACCTGAATGATGAATCCTTCCTGTTATAGAATATATTGTACTTAATCTAACGAAAAGAAAGTTTGAAATATCCGAAATTATTGACTTCCAGGAAACAATCGTGACTGCCATTTTGTGAAAAAGGGTATTTCCCAGAATCTGACATAAGAAATATTATGCTACCAACCCTGTGTGCAAGGGCTCCCACAAACACACATACACACACAAACACACCTGCACAGAAGCACACAAACAAATACACACACACACACACATTCGTTGCTCCTTCAATAGCAAACATATTGGAGTCAGTGAATTTCTGGACGTTTATGTAATAAAAGTACCTTTCAGCAGTAACAATCCTTAAAGAATACCAGGAAAACCTGGAGAATCAGGTAAACTTCTTCCAAGATTCCTTGCCCACGGTTTAGAATACCCTGCAGGGCAGAGAAGAATTTCTCCCAGATCAACAGGTGCCTCGGCCTCCATGTAACCTCATTCTTACCATGCCAATCCGCTGGTAACACACCTGAAGATCAGGTGGTCTGGTGGGACCCGAAATCAAGACAGCATGTGTATCACAGTGAGAACCACGGCGGCCTATTCTGCAAACTGAGATCCAGCCCCAGGTGGCACACAGGCCTGTGGACATTCAAAACCATGGGACATGGATGATTTGCCTAGCAGTGAAGAATGGATTCCCCCAATATGAAGGGTCCACTCACCAATGTGCTCCTGGTATGCCTGCCCCACCTTCTCCTAGACCACACTTCACTGAGAAATCTTCCTCACAAGACAGCAGCACCTTCCTTGAGCTTCTTTCCCTTCTCTGGCTGAGCTACCATAGCAACAGGCCATGCAGGGGCTGCCTCAGGCCTTTCCAAGTTCAAGGGGCTGGGAGCCCACTGTGACATCACAACCATGTCTTTCCTGATTGGCCAAAGTGCTTAAGCACTCCCATTAAGGACCCTCCCCCTCCAGTCAACAGCCAATTCTGTGATAGGTTCCTGGCAAGAAGTTTGGATCTCAGCATGGCTTTACTGCTCCATAGTCCCAACTCCACTGGCTCTAGGCCGAATAAGGATGATATTTCCCTCCGGTTTCAAAGAACTTCCAATCTGGAACCCACATTTTGAAAGACAAGACGTGTTTTTTTGTGGTGAGTACAAAAAAATGACTCAAGCCCCTTGCACTTCCATCAGCCAGGAAAACTCCTTTCACATTGGATTAGGCAACTACCCTCTCGGAACAACATCTCCCATCACCTGAGGTTATTCCCTTATGTGGACGCAAAGTGTACCACACTGCTAACAAGGATGTTGTTATTCCAGGCTTCTCTGTTACTAACTTCATCAAAACAAACAAACGCACACACCCGCTGGCAAAGCATGAAACTGACCACAGGAATTCACTTACTTTGGACAAACAAATTCATTCACTTTCATCCAAGAAATACACTGGTCACACGGGGGGTAGGCAAAGAATGCATACTATTTCCTAGTCAGTGAAATTGGAACCCTTTCTTTAATGAACAGCAGCTCAGGAGGAAAACCACAAACGATGCAATACCATGAAACACTCGGGAAGGACATTCATTTCTGCAAAAGTTCTCAGTGACAAAACACTACACCTTTCAATAAAGGAACTGAAGACTTAACGTCAGGGCAGCTCAAGGCTTTCCCTGGAACAGACATTGGGAATTAAGCTAATTTCTACAAATCAATGAGGCAAATTGAAGATAAAGAAAACAAACACACAATCAAACACTCAAACACACACACACACACATGCACAGCACACAAACAAATACACACATACACACACACACACACACACACACACACATACACACACATATTCATTGCTCCTTGAATAGCAAACATTTTGGAGTCAGTGAATTTCGGGACGTTTAGGTAAGAAAAGTGCCTCTCAGCAGTAGCAATCCTAAATGAATACTAGGAAACCCTGCAGAATCAGGTTAACTTCTTCCAAAATTCCTTGGCCACGGTTTATAGAATCCTGCAAGGCAGAGAGAATTTCTGTCAGATCAACAGGTGCCGGGGTCACCATGTAGCCTCATTCTTACCTTGCCAATCTGCTAGTAACACACTGAAGATCAGGTGGTCTGGTGGGACGCTGAAATCAAGACAGCGTGTGTATCACAGTGACATCCACTGTGGCCTATTCTGCAAAAGGAGATTCAGCCCCAGGTGGATCACAAGCCTCTAGACATTCAAAACCGTGGGACATGGATGAGTTGGCTAGCAGTGAGGAATGGATTCCCCCAATCTGATGAGCTAAGGACACCCATGTGATCGTGCTCTCCTCGCACCCAGGTTTCCTAGGCCAAACATCACTGAGAAATCTTCCTCACAAGACAGGAGCACATTCTTTGAGTTTCTTTCCCTTGGCTGGCTGGGCTGCCATAGAAACAAGCCAGGCAGGAGCTGCCTCATGACTCTGCAAGTTCAAGGGGCTTTGAGCCCACTGTGACATCACAAACATGTCTTTCCTGATTGGCCTGTGTGCAAAAACACTCCCCTTAAGGACAGTCCCCCTCCCATCAACAGCTACTTGGGTGATAGGGTCCTGGCAAGGTGATTGGATCTCAGCATGGCTTTACTGCTCCATATTCCCACCTCCTCATGCTCTGGGTGGAATAAGGATGACATATCTCTCCGGATTCCAAGAACTGCCAAACTGGAACCCACATTTTGGACGACAAGAAGTGCTTTTGGTGGTGAGTACAAACACGTTTCAAGCCCATTGCATTTCCATCAGCCAGGAAAACTCCTTTCACATTGGATTAGGCAACTTCCCTCTCACAACAACATCTCCCATCACTTCAGGTTATTCCCTTAGGTGGAGGCAAACTGTACCACATTGGGAAGCAGGATGTTGTTATTACACACTTCTCTGTTACTAACTTCATCAGCAGAAGGAAACGCTCACACTGGCTGTCAAGAGAGCCAACCTGACCACAGGAATTCACTAAATGTGGACAAAGAATGTAATTCACTTTCATCCGTGAAAGGCACTGGTCACACAGGTGATATTGGAAGAATGCACAGTATTTCCTAGTCAGTGAAATTGGTGCCCTTTTTCTACTGAAAGGCAGTTTTCAGGAAAACCAGAAACTATACAGTACCATGAAACACTCGGGAAGGATATTCATTTCAACAAAAGTTCTCAGAGACAAAACACTACGCCTTTCATTCAAGGACATGAGGACTTATCGTCAGGGAGACTCAAGGCTTTTCCTCAAACTGACATTGGGAATTAAGCTATTTTCTGTACATCAGTGAGGCAAATTGAAAGAGAAAGATAACAAAAACACTATCACACACACACACACACTCACACACACATAGTGATGGTATCCTAATTGATATCGAGTGAAGGAATTTCTTTGCTTGTATGTACTAAATAGCATCTATTAGCAAAACCAGAAGTCAATGAACACCAGCACAGCCTAGTGCAAAGTCTCTCACATTCGATCAATTCCCACAGTGTAAAAGACAGGGTTTGATTGAAGGGGTCTTATACATGCCTGAATTGTGGGTATACAAAAGGAGTGGGATATAATTTGAACTGTGAGAACTTATTAGAACAAGCAAAGAAATTAACACATTTGCAAACTAGAAATATTGCCCACAGAAACACGCACACACACACACACACACACACACACACACACACAGACACACACACAGAAGGAAACAAAATCTGTCCATAGTCATAACAAGGTCAATGTTGCCAGCAAGAGTTGAACGTCCTGGCATAATGCTACTGAGGGGATAATGTCCAGCACTTGAAAAAGGATCATGCTAGGAAAAATATGTGAAGTGACATCATTCCCACCAAGGTTCTTGGACGGAAGTCCTACTGCCATATTTATGCAAAGAAACAACCAAAGTGTAATCGACCTGAGTCTGGGCCTGAAGCAATCACTTGAATTGAAATCCTTTTCATTAAGTCAGTGATGCACGTTCACCCATGTATCATGATGCCTGGACATACACGGCACCTATTACCTGAATGATGAATCCTTCCTGTTATAGAATATATTGTACTTAATCTAACGAAAAGAAAGTTTGAAATATCCGAAATTATTGACTTCCAGGAAACAATCGTGACTGCCATTTTGTGAAAAAGGGTATTTCCCAGAATCTGACATAAGAAATATTATGCTACCAACCCTGTGTGCAAGGGCTCCCACAAACACACATACACACACAAACACACCTGCACAGAAGCACACAAACAAATACACACACACACACACACACACACACACACACACACATTCGTTGCTCCTTCAATAGCAAACATATTGGAGTCAGTGAATTTCTGGACGTTTATGTAATAAAAGTACCTTTCAGCAGTAACAATCCTTAAAGAATACCAGGAAAACCTGGAGAATCAGGTAAACTTCTTCCAAGATTCCTTGCCCACGGTTTAGAATACCCTGCAGGGCAGAGAAGAATTTCTCCCAGATCAACAGGTGCCTCGGCCTCCATGTAACCTCATTCTTACCATGCCAATCCGCTGGTAACACACCTGAAGATCAGGTGGTCTGGTGGGACCCGAAATCAAGACAGCATGTGTATCACAGTGAGAACCACGGCGGCCTATTCTGCAAACTGAGATCCAGCCCCAGGTGGCACACAGGCCTGTGGACATTCAAAACCATGGGACATGGATGATTTGCCTAGCAGTGAAGAATGGATTCCCCCAATATGAAGGGTCCACTCACCAATGTGCTCCTGGTATGCCTGCCCCACCTTCTCCTAGACCACACTTCACTGAGAAATCTTCCTCACAAGACAGCAGCACCTTCCTTGAGCTTCTTTCCCTTCTCTGGCTGAGCTACCATAGCAACAGGCCATGCAGGGGCTGCCTCAGGCCTTTCCAAGTTCAAGGGGCTGGGAGCCCACTGTGACATCACAACCATGTCTTTCCTGATTGGCCAAAGTGCTTAAGCACTCCCATTAAGGACCCTCCCCCTCCAGTCAACAGCCAATTCTGTGATAGGTTCCTGGCAAGAAGTTTGGATCTCAGCATGGCTTTACTGCTCCATAGTCCCAACTCCACTGGCTCTAGGCCGAATAAGGATGATATTTCCCTCCGGTTTCAAAGAACTTCCAATCTGGAACCCACATTTTGAAAGACAAGACGTGTTTTTTTGTGGTGAGTACAAAAAAATGACTCAAGACCCTTGCACTTCCATCAGCCAGGAAAACTCCTTTCACATTGGATTAGGCAACTACCCTCTCGGAACAACATCTCCCATCACCTGAGGTTATTCCCTTATGTGGACGCAAAGTGTACCACACTGCTAACAAGGATGTTGTTATTCCAGGCTTCTCTGTTACTAACTTCATCAAAACAAACAAACGCACACACCCGCTGGCAAAGCATGAAACTGACCACAGGAATTCACTTACTTTGGACAAACAAATTCATTCACTTTCATCCAAGAAATACACTGGTCACACGGGGGGTAGGCAAAGAATGCATACTATTTCCTAGTCAGTGAAATTGGAACCCTTTCTTTAATGAACAGCAGCTCAGGAGGAAAACCACAAACGATGCAATACCATGAAACACTCGGGAAGGACATTCATTTCTGCAAAAGTTCTCAGTGACAAAACACTACACCTTTCAATAAAGGAACTGAAGACTTAACGTCAGGGCAGCTCAAGGCTTTCCCTGGAACAGACATTGGGAATTAAGCTAATTTCTACAAATCAATGAGGCAAATTGAAGATAAAGAAAACAAACACACAATCAAACACTCAAACACACACACACACACATGCACAGCACACAAACAAATACACACATACACACACACACACACACACACACACACACACATACACACACATATTCATTGCTCCTTGAATAGCAAACATTTTGGAGTCAGTGAATTTCGGGACGTTTAGGTAAGAAAAGTGCCTCTCAGCAGTAGCAATCCTAAATGAATACTAGGAAACCCTGCAGAATCAGGTTAACTTCTTCCAAAATTCCTTGGCCACGGTTTATAGAATCCTGCAAGGCAGAGAGAATTTCTGTCAGATCAACAGGTGCCGGGGTCACCATGTAGCCTCATTCTTACCTTGCCAATCTGCTAGTAACACACTGAAGATCAGGTGGTCTGGTGGGACGCTGAAATCAAGACAGCGTGTGTATCACAGTGACATCCACTGTGGCCTATTCTGCAAAAGGAGATTCAGCCCCAGGTGGATCACAAGCCTCTAGACATTCAAAACCGTGGGACATGGATGAGTTGGCTAGCAGTGAGGAATGGATTCCCCCAATCTGATGAGCTAAGGACACCCATGTGATCGTGCTCTCCTCGCACCCAGGTTTCCTAGGCCAAATATCACTGAGAAATCTTCCTCACAAGACAGGAGCACATTCTTTGAGTTTCTTTCCCTTGGCTGGCTGGGCTGCCATAGAAACAAGCCAGGCAGGAGCTGCCTCATGACTCTGCAAGTTCAAGGGGCTTTGAGCCCACTGTGACATCACAAACATGTCTTTCCTGATTGGCCTGTGTGCAAAAACACTCCCCTTAAGGACAGTCCCCCTCCCATCAACAGCTACTTGGGTGATAGGGTCCTGGCAAGGTGATTGGATCTCAGCATGGCTTTACTGCTCCATATTCCCACCTCCTCATGCTCTGGGTGGAATAAGGATGACATATCTCTCCGGATTCCAAGAACTGCCAAACTGGAACCCACATTTTGGACGACAAGAAGTGCTTTTGGTGGTGAGTACAAACACGTTTCAAGCCCATTGCATTTCCATCGGCCAGGAAAACTCCTTTCACATTGGATTAGGCAACTTCCCTCTCACAACAACATCTCCCATCACTTCAGGTTATTCCCTTAGGTGGAGGCAAACTGTACCACATTGGGAAGCAGGATGTTGTTATTACACGCTTCTCTGTTACTAACTTCATCAGCAGAAGGAAACGCTCACACTGGCTGTCAAGAGAGCCAACCTGACCACAGGAATTCACTAAATGTGGACAAAGAATGTAATTCACTTTCATCCGTGAAAGGCACTGGTCACACAGGTGATATTGGAAGAATGCACAGTATTTCCTAGTCAGTGAAATTGGTGCCCTTTTTCTACTGAAAGGCAGTTTTCAGGAAAACCAGAAACTATACAGTACCATGAAACACTCGGGAAGGATATTCATTTCAACAAAAGTTCTCAGAGACAAAACACTATGCCTTTCATTCAAGGACATGAGGACTTATCGTCAGGGAGACTCAAGGCTTTTCCTCAAACTGACATTGGGAATTAAGCTATTTTCTGTACATCAGTGAGGCAAATTGAAAGAGAAAGATAACAAAAACACTATCACACACACACACACACTCACACACACATAGTGATGGTATCCTAATTGATATCGAGTGAAGGAATTTCTTTGCTTGTATGTACTAAATAGCATCTATTAGCAAAACCAGAAGTCAATGAACACCAGCACAGCCTAGTGCAAAGTCTCTCACATTCGATCAATTCCCACAGTGTAAAAGACAGGGTTTGATTGAAGGGGTCTTATACATGCCTGAATTGTGGGTATACAAAAGGAGTGGGATATAATTTGAACTGTGAGAACTTATTAGAACAAGCAAAGAAATTAACACATTTGCAAACTAGAAATATTGCCCACGGAAACACGCACACACACACACACACACACACACACACAGAGACACACACACAGAAGGAAACAAAATCTGTCCATAGTCATAACAAGGTCAATGTTGCCAGCAAGAGTTGAACGTCCTGGCATAATGCTACTGAGGGGATAATGTCCAGCACTTGAAAAAGGATCATGCTAGGAAAAATATGTGAAGTGACATCATTCCCACCAAGGTTCTTGGACGGAAGTCCTACTGCCATATTTATGCAAAGAAACAACCAAAGTGTAATCGACCTGAGTCTGGGCCTGAAGCAATCACTTGAATTGAAATCCTTTTCATTAAGTCAGTGATGCACGTTCACCCATGTATCATGATGCCTGGACATACACGGCACCTATTACCTGAATGATGAATCCTTCCTGTTATAGAATATATTGTACTTAATCTAACGAAAAGAAAGTTTGAAATATCCGAAATTATTGACTTCCAGGAAACAATCGTGACTGCCATTTTGTGAAAAAGGGTATTTCCCAGAATCTGACATAAGAAATATTATGCTACCAACCCTGTGTGCAAGGGCTCCCACAAACACACATACACACACAAACACACCTGCACAGAAGCACACAAACAAATACACACACACACACACACACACACACACACACACATTCGTTGCTCCTTCAATAGCAAACATATTGGAGTCAGTGAATTTCTGGACGTTTATGTAATAAAAGTACCTTTCAGCAGTAACAATCCTTAAAGAATACCAGGAAAACCTGGAGAATCAGGTAAACTTCTTCCAAGATTCCTTGCCCACGGTTTAGAATACCCTGCAGGGCAGAGAAGAATTTCTCCCAGATCAACAGGTGCCTCGGCCTCCATGTAACCTCATTCTTACCATGCCAATCCGCTGGTAACACACCTGAAGATCAGGTGGTCTGGTGGGACCCGAAATCAAGACAGCATGTGTATCACAGTGAGAACCACGGCGGCCTATTCTGCAAACTGAGATCCAGCCCCAGGTGGCACACAGGCCTGTGGACATTCAAAACCATGGGACATGGATGATTTGCCTAGCAGTGAAGAATGGATTCCCCCAATATGAAGGGTCCACTCACCAATGTGCTCCTGGTATGCCTGCCCCACCTTCTCCTAGACCACACTTCACTGAGAAATCTTCCTCACAAGACAGCAGCACCTTCCTTGAGCTTCTTTCCCTTCTCTGGCTGAGCTACCATAGCAACAGGCCATGCAGGGGCTGCCTCAGGCCTTTCCAAGTTCAAGGGGCTGGGAGCCCACTGTGACATCACAACCATGTCTTTCCTGATTGGCCAAAGTGCTTAAGCACTCCCATTAAGGACCCTCCCCCTCCAGTCAACAGCCAATTCTGTGATAGGTTCCTGGCAAGAAGTTTGGATCTCAGCATGGCTTTACTGCTCCATAGTCCCAACTCCACTGGCTCTAGGCCGAATAAGGATGATATTTCCCTCCGGTTTCAAAGAACTTCCAATCTGGAACCCACATTTTGAAAGACAAGACGTGTTTTTTTGTGGTGAGTACAAAAAAATGACTCAAGACCCTTGCACTTCCATCAGCCAGGAAAACTCCTTTCACATTGGATTAGGCAACTACCCTCTCGGAACAACATCTCCCATCACCTGAGGTTATTCCCTTATGTGGACGCAAAGTGTACCACACTGCTAACAAGGATGTTGTTATTCCAGGCTTCTCTGTTACTAACTTCATCAAAACAAACAAACGCACACACCCGCTGGCAAAGCATGAAACTGACCACAGGAATTCACTTACTTTGGACAAACAAATTCATTCACTTTCATCCAAGAAATACACTGGTCACACGGGGGGTAGGCAAAGAATGCATACTATTTCCTAGTCAGTGAAATTGGAACCCTTTCTTTAATGAACAGCAGCTCAGGAGGAAAACCACAAACGATGCAATACCATGAAACACTCGGGAAGGACATTCATTTCTGCAAAAGTTCTCAGTGACAAAACACTACACCTTTCAATAAAGGAACTGAAGACTTAACGTCAGGGCAGCTCAAGGCTTTCCCTGGAACAGACATTGGGAATTAAGCTAATTTCTACAAATCAATGAGGCAAATTGAAGATAAAGAAAACAAACACACAATCAAACACTCAAACACACACACACACACATGCACAGCACACAAACAAATACACACATACACACACACACACACACACACACACACACACATACACACACATATTCATTGCTCCTTGAATAGCAAACATTTTGGAGTCAGTGAATTTCGGGACGTTTAGGTAAGAAAAGTGCCTCTCAGCAGTAGCAATCCTAAATGAATACTAGGAAACCCTGCAGAATCAGGTTAACTTCTTCCAAAATTCCTTGGCCACGGTTTATAGAATCCTGCAAGGCAGAGAGAATTTCTGTCAGATCAACAGGTGCCGGGGTCACCATGTAGCCTCATTCTTACCTTGCCAATCTGCTAGTAACACACTGAAGATCAGGTGGTCTGGTGGGACGCTGAAATCAAGACAGCGTGTGTATCACAGTGACATCCACTGTGGCCTATTCTGCAAAAGGAGATTCAGCCCCAGGTGGATCACAAGCCTCTAGACATTCAAAACCGTGGGACATGGATGAGTTGGCTAGCAGTGAGGAATGGATTCCCCCAATCTGATGAGCTAAGGACACCCATGTGATCGTGCTCTCCTCGCACCCAGGTTTCCTAGGCCAAACATCACTGAGAAATCTTCCTCACAAGACAGGAGCACATTCTTTGAGTTTCTTTCCCTTGGCTGGCTGGGCTGCCATAGAAACAAGCCAGGCAGGAGCTGCCTCATGACTCTCCAAGTTCAAGGGGCTTTGAGCCCACTGTGACATCACAAACATGTCTTTCCTGATTGGCCTGTGTGCAAAAACACTCCCCTTAAGGACAGTCCCCCTCCCATCAACAGCTACTTGGGTGATAGGGTCCTGGCAAGGTGATTGGATCTCAGCATGGCTTTACTGCTCCATATTCCCACCTCCTCATGCTCTGGGTTGAATAAGGATGACATATCTCTCCGGATTCCAAGAACTGCCAAACTGGAACCCACATTTTGGACGACAAGAAGTGCTTTTGGTGGTGAGTACAAACACGTCTCAAGCCCATTGCATTTCCATCAGCCAGGAAAACTCCTTTCACATTGGATTAGGCAACTTCCCTCTCACAACAACATCTCCCATCACTTCAGGTTATTCCCTTAGGTGGAGGCAAACTGTACCACATTGGGAAGCAGGATGTTGTTATTACACGCTTCTCTGTTACTAACTTCATCAGCAGAAGGAAACGCTCACACTGGCTGTCAAGAGAGCCAACCTGACCACAGGAATTCACTAAATGTGGACAAAGAATGTAATTCACTTTCATCCGTGAAAGGCACTGGTCACACAGGTGATATTGGAAGAATGCACAGTATTTCCTAGTCAGTGAAATTGGTGCCCTTTTTCTACTGAAAGGCAGTTTTCAGGAAAACCAGAAACTATACAGTACCATGAAACACTCGGGAAGGATATTCATTTCAACAAAAGTTCTCAGAGACAAAACACTACGCCTTTCATTCAAGGACATGAGGACTTATCGTCAGGGAGACTCAAGGCTTTTCCTCAAACTGACATTGGGAATTAAGCTATTTTCTGTACATCAGTGAGGCAAATTGAAAGAGAAAGATAACAAAAACACTATCACACACACACACACTCACACACATAGTGATGGTATCCTAATTGATATCGAGTGAAGGAATTTCTTTGCTTGTATGTACTAAATAGCATCTATTAGCAAAACCAGAAGTCAATGAACACCAGCACAGCCTAGTGCAAAGTCTCTCACATTCGATCAATTCCCACAGTGTAAAAGACAGGGTTTGATTGAAGGGGTCTTATACATGACTGAATTGTGGGTATACAAAAGGAGTGTGATTTAATTTGTACTGTGAGACCTTATTAGAACAAGCAAAGAAATTAACACATTTGAAAACTAGAAATATTGCCCACAGAAACACACTCACACATACACACACACACACACACACAGAGACACACACACAGAAGGAAACAAAATCTGTCCATAGTCATAACAAGGTCAATGTTGCCAGCAAGAGTTGAACGTCCTGGCATAATGCTACTGAGGGGATAATGTCCAGCACTTGAAAAAGGATCATGCTAGGAAAAATATGTGAAGTGACATCATTCCCACCAAGGTTCTTGGACGGAAGTCCTACTGCCATATTTATGCAAAGAAACAACCAAAGTGTAATCGACCTGAGTCTGGGCCTGAAGCAATCACTTGAATTGAAATCCTTTTCATTAAGTCAGTGATGCATGTTCACCCATGTATCATGATGCCTGGACATACACGGCACCTATTACCTGAATGATGAATCCTTCCTGTTATAGAATATATTGTACTTAATCTAATGAAAAGAAAGTTTGAAATATCCGAAATTATTGACTTCCAGGAAACAATCGTGACTGCCATTTTGTGAAAAAGGGTATTTCCCAGAATCTGACATAAGAAATATTATGCTACCAACCCTGTGTGCAAGGGCTCCCACAAACACACATACACACACAAACACACCTGCACAGAAGCACACAAACAAATACACACACACACACACACACACACACACACATTCGTTGCTCCTTCAATAGCAAACATATTGGAGTCAGTGAATTTCTGGACGTTTATGTAATAAAAGTACCTTTCAGCAGTAACAATCCTTAAAGAATACCAGGAAAACCTGGAGAATCAGGTAAACTTCTTCCAAGATTCCTTGCCCACTGTTTAGAATACCCTGCAGGGCAGAGAAGAATTTCTCCCAGATCAACAGGTGCCTCGGCCTCCATGTAACCTCATTCTTACCATGCCAATCCGCTGGTAACACACCTGAAGATCAGGTGGTCTGGTGGGACCCGAAATCAAGACAGCATGTGTATCACAGTGAGAACCACGGCGGCCTATTCTGCAAACTGAGATCCAGCCCCAGGTGGCACACAGGCCTGTGGACATTCAAAACCATGGGACATGGATGATTTGCCTAGCAGTGAAGAATGGATTCCCCCAATATGAAGGGTCCACTCACCAATGTGCTCCTGGTATGCCTGCCCCACCTTCTCCTAGACCACACTTCACTGAGAAATCTTCCTCACAAGACAGCAGCACCTTCCTTGAGCTTCTTTCCCTTCTCTGGCTGAGCTACCATAGCAACAGGCCATGCAGGGGCTGCCTCAGGCCTTTCCAAGTTCAAGGGGCTGGGAGCCCACTGTGACATCACAACCATGTCTTTCCTGATTGGCCAAAGTGCTTAAGCACTCCCATTAAGGACCCTCCCCCTCCAGTCAACAGCCAATTCTGTGATAGGTTCCTGGCAAGAAGTTTGGATCTCAGCATGGCTTTACTGCTCCATAGTCCCAACTCCACTGGCTCTAGGCCGAATAAGGATGATATTTCCCTCCGGTTTCAAAGAACTTCCAATCTGGAACCCACATTTTGAAAGACAAGACGTGTTTTTTTGTGGTGAGCACAAAAAAATGACTCAAGACCCTTGCACTTCCATCAGCCAGGAAAACTCCTTTCACATTGGATTAGGCAACTACCCTCTCGGAACAACATCTCCCATCACCTGAGGTTATTCCCTTATGTGGACGCAAAGTGTACCACACTGCTAACAAGGATGTTGTTATTCCAGGCTTCTCTGTTACTAACTTCATCAAAACAAACAAACGCACACACCCGCTGGCAAAGCATGAAACTGACCACAGGAATTCACTTACTTTGGACAAACAAATTCATTCACTTTCATCCAAGAAATACACTGGTCACACGGGGGGTAGGCAAAGAATGCATACTATTTCCTAGTCAGTGAAATTGGAACCCTTTCTTTAATGAACAGCAGCTCAGGAGGAAAACCACAAACGATGCAATACCATGAAACACTCGGGAAGGACATTCATTTCTGCAAAAGTTCTCAGTGACAAAACACTACACCTTTCAATAAAGGAACTGAAGACTTAACGTCAGGGCAGCTCAAGGCTTTCCCTGGAACAGACATTGGGAATTAAGCTAATTTCTACAAATCAATGAGGCAAATTGAAGATAAAGAAAACAAACACACAATCAAACACTCAAACACACACACACACACATGCACAGCACACAAACAAATACACACATACACACACACACACACACACACACACACACACACATACACACACATATTCATTGCTCCTTGAATAGCAAACATTTTGGAGTCAGTGAATTTCGGGACGTTTAGGTAAGAAAAGTGCCTCTCAGCAGTAGCAATCCTAAATGAATACTAGGAAACCCTGCAGAATCAGGTTAACTTCTTCCAAAATTCCTTGGCCACGGTTTATAGAATCCTGCAAGGCAGAGAGAATTTCTGTCAGATCAACAGGTGCCGGGGTCACCATGTAGCCTCATTCTTACCTTGCCAATCTACTAGTAACACACTGAAGATCAGGTGGTCTGGTGGGACGCTGAAATCAAGACAGCGTGTGTATCACAGTGACATCCACTGTGGCCTATTCTGCAAAAGGAGATTCAGCCCCAGGTGGATCACAAGCCTCTAGACATTCAAAACCGTGGGACATGGATGAGTTGGCTAGCAGTGAGGAATGGATTCCCCCAATCTGATGAGCTAAGGACACCCATGTGATCGTGCTCTCCTCGCACCCAGGTTTCCTAGGCCAAACATCACTGAGAAATCTTCCTCACAAGACAGGAGCACATTCTTTGAGTTTCTTTCCCTTGGCTGGCTGGGCTGCCATAGAAACAAGCCAGGCAGGAGCTGCCTCATGACTCTCCAAGTTCAAGGGGCTTTGAGCCCACTGTGACATCACAAACATGTCTTTCCTGATTGGCCTGTGTGCAAAAACACTCCCCTTAAGGACAGTCCCCCTCCCATCAACAGCTACTTGGGTGATAGGGTCCTGGCAAGGTGATTGGATCTCAGCATGGCTTTACTGCTCCATATTCCCACCTCCTCATGCTCTGGGTGGAATAAGGATGACATATCTCTCCGGATTCCAAGAACTGCCAAACTGGAACCCACATTTTGGACGACAAGAAGTGCTTTTGGTGGTGAGTACAAACACGTCTCAAGCCCATTGCATTTCCATCAGCCAGGAAAACTCCTTTCACATTGGATTAGGCAACTTCCCTCTCACAACAACATCTCCCATCACTTCAGGTTATTCCCTTAGGTGGAGGCAAACTGTACCACATTGGGAAGCAGGATGTTGTTATTACACGCTTCTCTGTTACTAACTTCATCAGCAGAAGGAAACGCTCACACTGGCTGTCAAGAGAGCCAACCTGACCACAGGAATTCACTAAATGTGGACAAAGAATGTAATTCACTTTCATCCGTGAAAGGCACTGGTCACACAGGTGATATTGGAAGAATGCACAGTATTTCCTAGTCAGTGAAATTGGTGCCCTTTTTCTACTGAAAGGCAGTTTTCAGGAAAACCAGAAACTATACAGTACCATGAAACACTCGGGAAGGATATTCATTTCAACAAAAGTTCTCAGAGACAAAACACTACGCCTTTCATTCAAGGACATGAGGACTTATCGTCAGGGAGACTCAAGGCTTTTCCTCAAACTGACATTGGGAATTAAGCTATTTTCTGTACATCAGTGAGGCAAATTGAAAGAGAAAGATAACAAAAACACTATCACACACACACACACACTCACACACACATAGTGATGGTATCCTAATTGATATCGAGTGAAGGAATTTCTTTGCTTGTATGTACAAAATAGCATCTATTAGCAAAACCAGAAGTCAATGAACACCAGCACAGCCTAGTGCAAAGTCTCTCACATTCGATCAATTCCCACAGTGTAAAAGACAGGGTTTGATTGAAGGGGTCTTATACATGCCTGAATTGTGGGTATACAAAAGGAGTGGGATATAATTTGAACTGTGAGAACTTATTAGAACAAGCAAAGAAATTAACACATTTGCAAACTAGAAATATTGCCCACAGAAACACGCACACACACACACACACACACACACACACACACAGAGACACACACACAGAAGGAAACAAAATCTGTCCATAGTCATAACAAGGTCAATGTTGCCAGCAAGAGTTGAACGTCCTGGCATAATGCTACTGAGGGGATAATGTCCAGCACTTGAAAAAGGATCATGCTAGGAAAAATATGTGAAGTGACATCATTCCCACCAAGGTTCTTGGACGGAAGTCCTACTGCCATATTTATGCAAAGAAACAACCAAAGTGTAATCGACCTGAGTCTGGGCCTGAAGCAATCACTTGAATTGAAATCCTTTTCATTAAGTCAGTGATGCACGTTCACCCATGTATCATGATGCCTGGACATACACGGCACCTATTACCTGAATGATGAATCCTTCCTGTTATAGAATATATTGTACTTAATCTAACGAAAAGAAAGTTTGAAATATCCGAAATTATTGACTTCCAGGAAACAATCGTGACTGCCATTTTGTGAAAAAGGGTATTTCCCAAAATCTGACATAAGAAATATTATGCTACCAACCCTGTGTGCAAGGGCTCCCACAAACACACATACACACACAAACACACCTGCACAGAAGCACACAAACAAATACACACACACACACACACACACACACATTCGTTGCTCCTTCAATAGCAAACATATTGGAGTCAGTGAATTTCTGGACGTTTATGTAATAAAAGTACCTTTCAGCAGTAACAATCCTTAAAGAATACCAGGAAAACCTGGAGAATCAGGTAAACTTCTTCCAAGATTCCTTGCCCACGGTTTAGAATACCCTGCAGGGCAGAGAAGAATTTCTCCCACATCAACAGGTGCCTCGGCCTCCATGTAACCTCATTCTTACCATGCCAATCCGCTGGTAACACACCTGAAGATCAGGTGGTCTGGTGGGACCCGAAATCAAGACAGCATGTGTATCACAGTGAGAACCACGGCGGCCTATTCTGCAAACTGAGATCCAGCCCCAGGTTGCACACAGGCCTGTGGACATTCAAAACCATGGGACATGGATGATTTGCCTAGCAGTGAAGAATGGATTCCCCCAATATGAAGGGTCCACTCACCAATGTGCTCCTGGTATGCCTGCCCCACCTTCTCCTAGACCACACTTCACTGAGAAATCTTCCTCACAAGACAGCAGCACCTTCCTTGAGCTTCTTTCCCTTCTCTGGCTGAGCTACCATAGCAACAGGCCATGCAGGGGCTGCCTCAGGCCTTTCCAAGTTCAAGGGGCTGGGAGCCCACTGTGACATCACAACCATGTCTTTCCTGATTGGCCAAAGTGCTTAAGCACTCCCATTAAGGACCCTCCCCCTCCAGTCAACAGCCAATTCTGTGATAGGTTCCTGGCAAGAAGTTTGGATCTCAGCATGGCTTTACTGCTCCATAGTCCCAACTCCACTGGCTCTAGGCCGAATAAGGATGATATTTCCCTCCGGTTTCAAAGAACTTCCAATCTGGAACCCACATTTTGAAAGACAAGACGTGTTTTTTTGTGGTGAGTACAAAAAAATGACTCAAGACCCTTGCACTTCCATCAGCCAGGAAAACTCCTTTCACATTGGATTAGGCAACTACCCTCTCGGAACAACATCTCCCATCACCTGAGGTTATTCCCTTATGTGGACGCAAAGTGTACCACACTGCTAACAAGGATGTTGTTATTCCAGGCTTCTCTGTTACTAACTTCATCAAAACAAACAAACGCACACACCCGCTGGCAAAGCATGAAACTGACCACAGGAATTCACTTACTTTGGACAAACAAATTCATTCACTTTCATCCAAGAAATACACTGGTCACACGGGGGGTAGGCAAAGAATGCATACTATTTCCTAGTCAGTGAAATTGGAACCCTTTCTTTAATGAACAGCAGCTCAGGAGGAAAACCACAAACGATGCAATACCATGAAACACTCGGGAAGGACATTCATTTCTGCAAAAGTTCTCAGTGACAAAACACTACACCTTTCAATAAAGGAACTGAAGACTTAACGTCAGGGCAGCTCAAGGCTTTCCCTGGAACAGACATTGGGAATTAAGCTAATTTCTACAAATCAATGAGGCAAATTGAAGATAAAGAAAACAAACACACAATCAAACACTCAAACACACACACACACACATGCACAGCACACAAACAAATACACACATACACACACACACACACACACACACACACACACACATACACACACATATTCATTGCTCCTTGAATAGCAAACATTTTGGAGTCAGTGAATTTCGGGACGTTTAGGTAAGAAAAGTGCCTCTCAGCAGTAGCAATCCTAAATGAATACTAGGAAACCCTGCAGAATCAGGTTAACTTCTTCCAAAATTCCTTGGCCACGGTTTATAGAATCCTGCAAGGCAGAGAGAATTTCTGTCAGATCAACAGGTGCCGGGGTCACCATGTAGCCTCATTCTTACCTTGCCAATCTACTAGTAACACACTGAAGATCAGGTGGTCTGGTGGGACGCTGAAATCAAGACAGCGTGTGTATCACAGTGACATCCACTGTGGCCTATTCTGCAAAAGGAGATTCAGCCCCAGGTGGATCACAAGCCTCTAGACATTCAAAACCGTGGGACATGGATGAGTTGGCTAGCAGTGAGGAATGGATTCCCCCAATCTGATGAGCTAAGGACACCCATGTGATCGTGCTCTCCTCGCACCCAGGTTTCCTAGGCCAAACATCACTGAGAAATCTTCCTCACAAGACAGGAGCACATTCTTTGAGTTTCTTTCCCTTGGCTGGCTGGGCTGCCATAGAAACAAGCCAGGCAGGAGCTGCCTCATGACTCTCCAAGTTCAAGGGGCTTTGAGCCCACTGTGACATCACAAACATGTCTTTCCTGATTGGCCTGTGTGCAAAAACACTCCCCTTAAGGACAGTCCCCCTCCCATCAACAGCTACTTGGGTGATAGGGTCCTGGCAAGGTGATTGGATCTCAGCATGGCTTTACTGCTCCATATTCCCACCTCCTCATGCTCTGGGTGGAATAAGGATGACATATCTCTCCGGATTCCAAGAACTGCCAAACTGGAACCCACATTTTGGACGACAAGAAGTGCTTTTGGTGGTGAGTACAAACACGTCTCAAGCCCATTGCATTTCCATCAGCCAGGAAAACTCCTTTCACATTGGATTAGGCAACTTCCCTCTCACAACAACATCTCCCATCACTTCAGGTTATTCCCTTAGGTGGAGGCAAACTGTACCACATTGGGAAGCAGGATGTTGTTATTACACGCTTCTCTGTTACTAACTTCATCAGCAGAAGGAAACGCTCACACTGGCTGTCAAGAGAGCCAACCTGACCACAGGAATTCACTAAATGTGGACAAAGAATGTAATTCACTTTCATCCGTGAAAGGCACTGGTCACACAGGTGATATTGGAAGAATGCACAGTATTTCCTAGTCAGTGAAATTGGTGCCCTTTTTCTACTGAAAGGCAGTTTTCAGGAAAACCAGAAACTATACAGTACCATGAAACACTCGGGAAGGATATTCATTTCAACAAAAGTTCTCAGAGACAAAACACTACGCCTTTCATTCAAGGACATGAGGACTTATCGTCAGGGAGACTCAAGGCTTTTCCTCAAACTGACATTGGGAATTAAGCTATTTTCTGTACATCAGTGAGGCAAATTGAAAGAGAAAGATAACAAAAACACTATCACACACACACACACACTCACACACACATAGTGATGGTATCCTAATTGATATCGAGTGAAGGAATTTCTTTGCTTGTATGTACTAAATAGCATCTATTAGCAAAACCAGAAGTCAATGAACACCAGCACAGCCTAGTGCAAAGTCTCTCACATTCGATCAATTCCCACAGTGTAAAAGACAGGGTTTGATTGAAGGGGTCTTATACATGCCTGAATTGTGGGTATACAAAAGGAGTGGGATATAATTTGAACTGTGAGAACTTATTAGAACAAGCAAAGAAATTAACACATTTGCAAACTAGAAATATTGCCCACAGAAACACGCACACACACACACACACACACACACACACACACAGAGACACACACACAGAAGGAAACAAAATCTGTCCATAGTCATAACAAGGTCAATGTTGCCAGCAAGAGTTGAACGTCCTGGCATAATGCTACTGAGGGGATAATGTCCAGCACTTGAAAAAGGATCATGCTAGGAAAAATATGTGAAGTGACATCATTCCCACCAAGGTTCTTGGACGGAAGTCCTACTGCCATATTTATGCAAAGAAACAACCAAAGTGTAATCGACCTGAGTCTGGGCCTGAAGCAATCACTTGAATTGAAATCCTTTTCATTAAGTCAGTGATGCACGTTCACCCATGTATCATGATGCCTGGACATACACGGCACCTATTACCTGAATGATGAATCCTTCCTGTTATAGAATATATTGTACTTAATCTAACGAAAAGAAAGTTTGAAATATCCGAAATTATTGACTTCCAGGAAACAATCGTGACTGCCATTTTGTGAAAAAGGGTATTTCCCAAAATCTGACATAAGAAATATTATGCTACCAACCCTGTGTGCAAGGGCTCCCACAAACACACATACACACACAAACACACCTGCACAGAAGCACACAAACAAATACACACACACACACACACACACACACATTCGTTGCTCCTTCAATAGCAAACATATTGGAGTCAGTGAATTTCTGGACGTTTATGTAATAAAAGTACCTTTCAGCAGTAACAATCCTTAAAGAATACCAGGAAAACCTGGAGAATCAGGTAAACTTCTTCCAAGATTCCTTGCCCACGGTTTAGAATACCCTGCAGGGCAGAGAAGAATTTCTCCCACATCAACAGGTGCCTCGGCCTCCATGTAACCTCATTCTTACCATGCCAATCCGCTGGTAACACACCTGAAGATCAGGTGGTCTGGTGGGACCCGAAATCAAGACAGCATGTGTATCACAGTGAGAACCACGGCGGCCTATTCTGCAAACTGAGATCCAGCCCCAGGTTGCACACAGGCCTGTGGACATTCAAAACCATGGGACATGGATGATTTGCCTAGCAGTGAAGAATGGATTCCCCCAATATGAAGGGTCCACTCACCAATGTGCTCCTGGTATGCCTGCCCCACCTTCTCCTAGACCACACTTCACTGAGAAATCTTCCTCACAAGACAGCAGCACCTTCCTTGAGCTTCTTTCCCTTCTCTGGCTGAGCTACCATAGCAACAGGCCATGCAGGGGCTGCCTCAGGCCTTTCCAAGTTCAAGGGGCTGGGAGCCCACTGTGACATCACAACCATGTCTTTCCTGATTGGCCAAAGTGCTTAAGCACTCCCATTAAGGACCCTCCCCCTCCAGTCAACAGCCAATTCTGTGATAGGTTCCTGGCAAGAAGTTTGGATCTCAGCATGGCTTTACTGCTCCATAGTCCCAACTCCACTGGCTCTAGGCCGAATAAGGATGATATTTCCCTCCGGTTTCAAAGAACTTCCAATCTGGAACCCACATTTTGAAAGACAAGACGTGTTTTTTTGTGGTGAGTACAAAAAAATGACTCAAGACCCTTGCACTTCCATCAGCCAGGAAAACTCCTTTCACATTGGATTAGGCAACTTCCCTCTCACAACAACATCTCCCATCACTTCAGGTTATTCCCTTAGGTGGAGGCAAACTGTACCACATTGGGAAGCAGGATGTTGTTATTACACGCTTCTCTGTTACTAACTTTATCAACAGAAGGAAACGCTCACACTGGCTGTCAAGAGAGCCAACCTGACCACAGGAATTCACTAAATGTGGACAAAGAATGTAATTCACTTTCATCCGTGAAAGGCACTGGTCACACAGGTGATATTGGAAGAATGCACAGTATTTCCTAGTCAGTGAAATTGGTGACCTTTTTCTACTGAAAGGCAGTTTTCAGGAAAGCCAGAAACTATACAGTACCATGAAACACTCGGGAAGGATATTCATTTCAACAAAAGTTCTCAGAGACAAAACACTACGCCTTTCATTCAAGGACATGAGGACTTATCGTCAGGGAGACTCAAGGCTTTTCCTCAAACTGACATTGGGAATTAAGCTATTTTCTGTACATCAGTGAGGCAAATTGAAAGAGAAAGATAACAAAAACACTATCACACACACACACACACTCACACACACAAAGTGATGGTATACTAATTGATATCGAGTGAAGGAATTTCTTTGCTTGTAGGTACTAAATAGCAACTATTAGCAAAACCAGAAGTCAATGAACACCAGCACAGCCTAGTGCAAAGTCTCTCACATTCGATCAATTCCCACAGTGTAAAAGACAGGGTTTGATTGAAGGGGTCTTATACATGCCTGAATTGTGGGTATACAAAAGGAGTGTGATATAATTTGTACTGTGAGAACTTATTAGAACAAGCAAAGAAATTAACACATTTGCGAACTAGAAATATTGCCCACAGAAACACGCACACACACACACACACACACACACACACAGAGACACACACACAGAAGGAAACAAAATCTGTCCATAGTCATAACAAGGTCAATGTTGCCAGCAAGAGTTGAACGTCCTGGCATAATGCTACTGAGGGGATAATGTCCAGCACTTGAAAAAGGATCATGCTAGGAAAAATATGTGAAGTGACATCATTCCCACCAAGGTTCTTGGACGGAAGTCCTACTGCCATATTTATGCAAAGAAACAACCAAAGTGTAATCGACCTGAGTCTGGGCCTGAAGCAATCACTTGAATTGAAATCCTTTTCATTAAGTCAGTGATGCATGTTCACCCATGTATCATGATGCCTGGACATACACGGCACCTATTACCTGAATGATGAATCCTTCCTGTTATAGAATATATTGTACTTAATCTAATGAAAAGAAAGTTTGAAATATCCGAAATTATTGACTTCCAGGAAACAATCGTGACTGCCATTTTGTGAAAAAGGGTATTTCCCAGAATCTGACATAAGAAATATTATGCTACCAACCCTGTGTGCAAGGGCTCCCACAAACACACATACACACACAAACACACCTGCACAGAAGCACACAAACAAATACACACACACACACACACACACACACACATTCGTTGCTCCTTCAATAGCAAACATATTGGAGTCAGTGAATTTCTGGACGTTTATGTAATAAAAGTACCTTTCAGCAGTAACAATCCTTAAAGAATACCAGGAAAACCTGGAGAATCAGGTAAACTTCTTCCAAGATTCCTTGCCCCCGGTTTAGAATACCCTGCAGGGCAGAGAAGAATTTCTCCCAGATCAACAGGTGCCTCGGCCTCCATGTAACCTCATTCTTACCATGCCAATCCGCTGGTAACACACCTGAAGATCAGGTGGTCTGGTGGGACCCGAAATCAAGACAGCATGTGTATCACAGTGAGAACCACGGCGGCCTATTCTGCAAACTGAGATCCAGCCCCAGGTGGCACACAGGCCTGTGGACATTCAAAACCATGGGACATGGATGATTTGCCTAGCAGTGAAGAATGGATTCCCCCAATATGAAGGGTCCACTCACCAATGTGCTCCTGGTATGCCTGCCCCACCTTCTCCTAGACCACACTTCACTGAGAAATCTTCCTCACAAGACAGCAGCACCTTCCTTGAGCTTCTTTCCCTTCTCTGGCTGAGCTACCATAGCAACAGGCCATGCAGGGGCTGCCTCAGGCCTTTCCAAGTTCAAGGGGCTGGGAGCCCACTGTGACATCACAACCATGTCTTTCCTGATTGGCCAAAGTGCTTAAGCACTCCCATTAAGGACCCTCCCCCTCCAGTCAACAGCCAATTCTGTGATAGGTTCCTGGCAAGAAGTTTGGATCTCAGCATGGCTTTACTGCTCCATAGTCCCAACTCCACTGGCTCTAGGCCGAATAAGGATGATATTTCCCTCCGGTTTCAAAGAACTTCCAATCTGGAACCCACATTTTGAAAGACAAGACGTGTTTTTTTGTGGTGAGTACAAAAAAATGACTCAAGACCCTTGCACTTCCATCAGCCAGGAAAACTCCTTTCACATTGGATTAGGCAACTTCCCTCTCACAACAACATCTCCCATCACTTCAGGTTATTCCCTTAGGTGGAGGCAAACTGTACCACATTGGGAAGCAGGATGTTGTTATTACACGCTTCTCTGTTACTAACTTCATCAACAGAAGGAAACGCTCACACTGGCTGTCAAGAGAGCCAACCTGACCACAGGAATTCACTAAATGTGGACAAAGAATGTAATTCACTTTCATCCGTGAAAGGCACTGGTCACACAGGTGATATTGGAAGAATGCACAGTATTTCCTAGTCAGTGAAATTGGTGACCTTTTTCTACTGAAAGGCAGTTTTCAGGAAAGCCAGAAACTATACAGTACCATGAAACACTCGGGAAGGATATTCATTTCAACAAAAGTTCTCAGAGACAAAACACTACGCCTTTCATTCAAGGACATGAGGACTTATCGTCAGGGAGACTCAAGGCTTTTCCTCAAACTGACATTGGGAATTAAGCTATTTTCTGTACATCAGTGAGGCAAATTGAAAGAGAAAGATAACAAAAACACTATCACACACACACACACACTCACACACACAAAGTGATGGTATCCTAATTGATATCGAGTGAAGGAATTTCTTTGCTTGTAGGTACTAAATAGCAACTATTAGCAAAACTAGAAGTCAATGAACACCAGCACAGCCTAGTGCAAAGTCTCTCACATTCGATCAATTCCCACAGTGTAAAAGACAGGGTTTGATTGAAGGGGTCTTATACATGCCTGAATTGTGGGTATACAAAAGGAGTGTGATATAATTTGTACTGTGAGAACTTATTAGAACAAGCAAAGAAATTAACACATTTGCAAACTAGAAATATTGCCCACAGAAACACGCACACACACACACACACACACACACACACACAGAGACACACACACAGAAGGAAACAAAATCTGTCCATAGTCATAACAAGGTCAATGTTGCCAGCAAGAGTTGAACGTCCTGGCATAATGCTACTGAGGGGATAATGTCCAGCACTTGAAAAAGGATCATGCTAGGAAAAATATGTGAAGTGACATCATTCCCACCAAGGTTCTTGGACGGAAGTCCTACTGCCATATTTATGCAAAGAAACAACCAAAGTGTAATCGACCTGAGTCTGGGCCTGAAGCAATCACTTGAATTGAAATCCTTTTCATTAAGTCAGTGATGCACGTTCACCCATGTATCATGATGCCTGGACATACACGGCACCTATTACCTGAATGATGAATCCTTCCTGTTATAGAATATATTGTACTTAATCTAACGAAAAGAAAGTTTGAAATATCCGAAATTATTGACTTCCAGGAAACAATCGTGACTGCCATTTTGTGAAAAAGGGTATTTCCCAGAATCTGACATAAGAAATATTATGCTACCAACCCTGTGTGCAAGGGCTCCCACAAACACACATACACACACAAACACACCTGCACAGAAGCACACAAACAAATACACACACACACCCACACACACACACACACACACATTCGTTGCTCCTTCAATAGCAAACATATTGGAGTCAGTGAATTTCTGGACGTTTATGTAATAAAAGTACCTTTCAGCAGTAACAATCCTTAAAGAATACCAGGAAAACCTGGAGAATCAGGTAAACTTCTTCAAGATTCCTTGCCCACGGTTTAGAATACCCTGCAGGGCAGAGAAGAATTTCTCCCAGATCAACAGGTGCCTCGGCCTCCATGTAACCTCATTCTTACCATGCCAATCCGCTGGTAACACACCTGAAGATCAGGTGGTCTGGTGGGACCCGAAATCAAGACAGCATGTGTATCACAGTGAGAACCACGGCGGCCTATTCTGCAAACTGAGATCCAGCCCCAGGTTGCACACAGGCCTGTGGACATTCAAAACCATGGGACATGGATGATTTGCCTAGCAGTGAAGAATGGATTCCCCCAATATGAAGGGTCCACTCACCAATGTGCTCCTGGTATGCCTGCCCCACCTTCTCCTAGACCACACTTCACTGAGAAATCTTCCTCACAAGACAGCAGCACCTTCCTTGAGCTTCTTTCCCTTCTCTGGCTGAGCTACCATAGCAACAGGCCATGCAGGGGCTGCCTCAGGCCTTTCCAAGTTCAAGGGGCTGGGAGCCCACTGTGACATCACAACCATGTCTTTCCTGATTGGCCAAAGTGCTTAAGCACTCCCATTAAGGACCCTCCCCCTCCAGTCAACAGCCAATTCTGTGATAGGTTCCTGGCAAGAAGTTTGGATCTCAGCATGGCTTTACTGCTCCATAGTCCCAACTCCACTGGCTCTAGGCCGAATAAGGATGATATTTCCCTCCGGTTTCAAAGAACTTCCAATCTGGAACCCACATTTTGAAAGACAAGACGTGTTTTTTTGTGGTGAGTACAAAAAAATGACTCAAGACCCTTGCACTTCCATCAGCCAGGAAAACTCCTTTCACATTGGATTAGGCAACTTCCCTCTCACAACAACATCTCCCATCACTTCAGGTTATTCCCTTAGGTGGAGGCAAACTGTACCACATTGGGAAGCAGGATGTTGTTATTACACGCTTCTCTGTTACTAACTTCATCAACAGAAGGAAACGCTCACACTGGCTGTCAAGAGAGCCAACCTGACCACAGGAATTCACTAAATGTGGACAAAGAATGTAATTCACTTTCATCCGTGAAAGGCACTGGTCACACAGGTGATATTGGAAGAATGCACAGTATTTCCTAGTCAGTGAAATTGGTGCCCTTTTTCTACTGAAAGGCAGTTTTCAGGAAAGCCAGAAACTATACAGTACCATGAAACACTCGGGAAGGATATTCATTTCAACAAAAGTTCTCAGAGACAAAACACTACGCCTTTCATTCAAGGACATGAGGACTTATCGTCAGGGAGACTCAAGGCTTTTCCTCAAACTGACATTGGGAATTAAGCTATTTTCTGTACATCAGTGAGGCAAATTGAAAGAGAAAGATAACAAAAACACTATCACACACACACACACACTCACACACACAAAGTGATGGTATCCTAATTGATATCGTGTGAAGGAATTTCTTTGCTTGTAGGTACTAAATAGCAACTATTAGCAAAACCAGAAGTCAATGAACACCAGCACAGCCTAGTGCAAAGTCTCTCACATTCGATCAATTCCCACAGTGTAAAAGACAGGGTTTGATTGAAGGGGTCTTATACATGCCTGAATTGTGGGTATACAAAAGGAGTGTGATATAATTTGTACTGTGAGAACTTATTAGAACAAGCAAAGAAATTAACACATTTGCAAACTAGAAATATTGCCCACAGAAACACGCACACACACACACACACACACACACACACAGAGACACACACACAGAAGGAAACAAAATCTGTCCATAGTCATAACAAGGTCAATGTTGCCAGCAAGAGTTGAACGTCCTGGCATAATGCTACTGAGGGGATAATGTCCAGCACTTGAAAAAGGATCATGCTAGGAAAAATATGTGAAGTGACATCATTCCCACCAAGGTTCTTGGACGGAAGTCCTACTGCCATATTTATGCAAAGAAACAACCAAAGTGTAATCGACCTGAGTCTGGGCCTGAAGCAATCACTTGAATTGAAATCCTTTTCATTAAGTCAGTGATGCACGTTCACCCATGTATCATGATGCCTGGACATACACGGCACCTATTACCTGAATGATGAATCCTTCCTGTTATAGAATATATTGTACTTAATCTAACGAAAAGAAAGTTTGAAATATCCGAAATTATTGACTTCCAGGAAACAATCGTGACTGCCATTTTGTGAAAAAGGGTATTTCCCAGAATCTGACATAAGAAATATTATGCTACCAACCCTGTGTGCAAGGGCTCCCACAAACACACATACACACACAAACACACCTGCACAGAAGCACACAAACAAATACACACACACACACACACACACACACACATTCGTTGCTCCTTCAATAGCAAACATATTGGAGTCAGTGAATTTCTGGACGTTTATGTAATAAAAGTACCTTTCAGCAGTAACAATCCTTAAAGAATACCAGGAAAACCTGGAGAATCAGGTAAACTTCTTCCAAGATTCCTTGCCCACGGTTTAGAATACCCTGCAGGGCAGAGAAGAATTTCTCCCAGATCAACAGGTGCCTCGGCCTCCATGTAACCTCATTCTTACCATGCCAATCCGCTGGTAACACACCTGAAGATCAGGTGGTCTGGTGGGACCCGAAATCAAGACAGCATGTGTATCACAGTGAGAACCACGGCGGCCTATTCTGCAAACTGAGATCCAGCCCCAGGTGGCACACAGGCCTGTGGACATTCAAAACCATGGGACATGGATGATTTGCCTAGCAGTGAAGAATGGATTCCCCCAATATGAAGGGTCCACTCACCAATGTGCTCCTGGTATGCCTGCCCCACCTTCTCCTAGACCACACTTCACTGAGAAATCTTCCTCACAAGACAGCAGCACCTTCCTTGAGCTTCTTTCCCTTCTCTGGCTGAGCTACCATAGCAACAGGCCATGCAGGGGCTGCCTCAGGCCTTTCCAAGTTCAAGGGGCTGGGAGCCCACTGTGACATCACAACCATGTCTTTCCTGATTGGCCAAAGTGCTTAAGCACTCCCATTAAGGACCCTCCCCCTCCAGTCAACAGCCAATTCTGTGATAGGTTCCTGGCAAGAAGTTTGGATCTCAGCATGGCTTTACTGCTCCATAGTCCCAACTCCACTGGCTCTAGGCCGAATAAGGATGATATTTCCCTCCGGTTTCAAAGAACTTCCAATCTGGAACCCACATTTTGAAAGACAAGACGTGTTTTTTTGTGGTGAGTACAAAAAAATGACTCAAGACCCTTGCACTTCCATCAGCCAGGAAAACTCCTTTCACATTGGATTAGGCAACTACCCTCTCGGAACAACATCTCCCATCACCTGAGGTTATTCCCTTATGTGGACGCAAAGTGTACCACACTGCTAACAAGGATGTTGTTATTCCAGGCTTCTCTGTTACTAACTTCATCAAAACAAACAAACGCACACACCCGCTGGCAAAGCATGAAACTGACCACAGGAATTCACTTACTTTGGACAAACAAATTCATTCACTTTCATCCAAGAAATACACTGGTCACACGGGGGGTAGGCAAAGAATGCATACTATTTCCTAGTCAGTGAAATTGGAACCCTTTCTTTAATGAACAGCAGCTCAGGAGGAAAACCACAAACGATGCAATACCATGAAACACTCGGGAAGGACATTCATTTCTGCAAAAGTTCTCAGTGACAAAACACTACACCTTTCAATAAAGGAACTGAAGACTTAACGTCAGGGCAGCTCAAGGCTTTCCCTGGAACAGACATTGGGAATTAAGCTAATTTCTACAAATCAATGAGGCAAATTGAAGATAAAGAAAACAAACACACAATCAAACACTCAAACACACACACACACACATGCACAGCACACAAACAAATACACACATACACACACACACACACACACACACACACACATACACACACATATTCATTGCTCCTTGAATAGCAAACATTTTGGAGTCAGTGAATTTCGGGACGTTTAGGTAAGAAAAGTACCTCTCAGCAGTAGCAATCCTAAATGAATACTAGGAAACCCTGCAGAATCAGGTTAACTTCTTCCAAAATTCCTTGGCCACGGTTTATAGAATCCTGCAAGGCAGAGAGAATTTCTGTCAGATCAACAGGTGCCGGGGTCACCATGTAGCCTCATTCTTACCTTGCCAATCTGCTAGTAACACACTGAAGATCAGGTGGTCTGGTGGGACGCTGAAATCAAGACAGCGTGTGTATCACAGTGACATCCACTGTGGCCTATTCTGCAAAAGGAGATTCAGCCCCAGGTGGATCACAAGCCTCTAGACATTCAAAACCGTGGGACATGGATGAGTTGGATAGCAGTGAGGAGTGGATTCCCCCAATCTGATGAGCTAAGGACACCCATGTGATCGTGCTCTCCTCGCACCCAGTTTCCCTAGGCCAAACATCACTGAGAAATCTTCCTCACAAGACAGGAGCACATTCTGTGAGTTTCTTTCCCTTGGCTGGCTGGGCTGCCATAGAAACAAGCCAGGCAGGAGCTGCCTCAGGACTCTCCAAGTTCAAGGGGCTTTGAGCCCACTGTGACATCACAAACATGTCTTTCCTGATTGGCCTGTGTGCAAAAGCACTCCCCTTAAGGACAGTCCCCCTCCCATCAACAGCTACTTGGGTGATAGGGTCCTGGCAAGGTGATTGGATCTCAGCATGGCTTTACTGCTCCATATTCCCACCTCCTCATGCTCTGGGTGGAATAAGGATGACATATCTCTCCGGATTCCAAGAACTGCCAAACTGGAACCCACATTTTGGACGACAAGAAGTGCTTTTGGTGGTGAGTACAAACACGTCTCAAGCCCATTGCATTTCCATCAGCCAGGAAAACTCCTTTCACATTGGATTAGGCAACTTCCCTCTCACAACAACATCTCCCATCACTTCAGGTTATTCCCTTAGGTGGAGGCAAACTGTACCACATTGGGAAGCAGGATGTTGTTATTACACGCTTCTCTGTTACTAACTTCATCAACAGAAGGAAACGCTCACACTGGCTGTCAAGAGAGCCAACCTGACCACAGGAATTCACTAAATGTGGACAAAGAATGTAATTCACTTTCATCCGTGAAAGGCACTGGTCACACAGGTGATATTGGAAGAATGCACAGTATTTCCTAGTCAGTGAAATTGGTGCCCTTTTTCTACTGAAAGGCAGTTTTCAGGAAAGCCAGAAACTATACAGTACCATGAAACACTCGGGAAGGATATTCATTTCAACAAAAGTTCTCAGAGACAAAACACTACGCCTTTCATTCAAGGACATGAGGACTTATCGTCAGGGAGACTCAAGGCTTTTCCTCAAACTGACATTGGGAATTAAGCTATTTTCTGTACATCAGTGAGGCAAATTGAAAAAGAAAGATAACAAAAACACTATCACACACACACACACACACTCACACACACAAAGTGATGGTATCCTAATTGATATCGAGTGAAGGAATTTCTTTGCTTGTAGGTACTAAATAGCAACTATTAGCAAAACCAGAAGTCAATGAACACCAGCACAGCCTAGTGCAAAGTCTCTCACATTCGATCAATTCCCACAGTGTAAAAGACAGGGTTTGATTGAAGGGGTCTTATACATGCCTGAATTGTGGGTATACAAAAGGAGTGTGATATAATTTGTACTGTGAGAACTTATTAGAACAAGCAAAGAAATTAACACATTTGCAAACTAGAAATATTGCCCACAGAAACACGCACACACACACACACACACACACACACAGAGACACACACACAGAAGGAAACAAAATCTGTCCATAGTCATAACAAGGTCAATGTTGCCAGCAAGAGTTGAACGTCCTGGCATAATGCTACTGAGGGGATAATGTCCAGCACTTGAAAAAGGATCATGCTAGGAAAAATATGTGAAGTGACATCATTCCCACCAAGGTTCTTGGACGGAAGTCCTACTGCCATATTTATGCAAAGAAACAACCAAAGTGTAATCGACCTGAGTCTGGGCCTGAAGCAATCACTTGAATTGAAATCCTTTTCATTAAGTCAGTGATGCACGTTCACCCATGTATCATGATGCCTGGACATACACGGCACCTATTACCTGAATGATGAATCCTTCCTGTTATAGAATATATTGTACTTAATCTAACGAAAAGAAAGTTTGAAATATCCGAAATTATTGACTTCCAGGAAACAATCGTGACTGCCATTTTGTGAAAAAGGGTATTTCCCAGAATCTGACATAAGAAATATTATGCTACCAACCCTGTGTGCAAGGGCTCCCACAAACACACATACACACACAAACACACCTGCACAGAAGCACACAAACAAATACACACACACACACACACACACACACATTCGTTGCTCCTTCAATAGCAAACATATTGGAGTCAGTGAATTTCTGGACGTTTATGTAATAAAAGTACCTTTCAGCATTAACAATCCTTAAAGAATACCAGGAAAACCTGGAGAATCAGGTAAACTTCTTCCAAGATTCCTTGCCCACGGTTTAGAATACCCTGCAGGGCAGAGAAGAATTGCTCCCAGATCAACAGGTGCCTCGGCCTCCATGTAACCTCATTCTTACCATGCCAATCCGCTGGTAACACACCTGAAGATCAGGTGGTCTGGTGGGACCCGAAATCAAGACAGCATGTGTATCACAGTGAGAACCACGGCGGCCTATTCTGCAAACTGAGATCCAGCCCCAGGTGGCACACAGGCCTGTGGACATTCAAAACCATGGGACATGGATGATTTGCCTAGCAGTGAAGAATGGATTCCCCCAATATGAAGGGTCCACTCACCAATGTGCTCCTGGTATGCCTGCCCCACCTTCTCCTAGACCACACTTCACTGAGAAATCTTCCTCACAAGACAGCAGCACCTTCCTTGAGCTTCTTTCCCTTCTCTGGCTGAGCTACCATAGCAACAGGCCATGCAGGGGCTGCCTCAGGCCTTTCCAAGTTCAAGGGGCTCGGAGCCCACTGTGACATCACAACCATGTCTTTCCTGATTGGCCAAAGTGCTTAAGCACTCCCATTAAGGACCCTCCCCCTCCAGTCAACAGCCAATTCTGTGATAGGTTCCTGGCAAGAAGTTTGGATCTCAGCATGGCTTTACTGCTCCATAGTCCCAACTCCACTGGCTCTAGGCCGAATAAGGATGATATTTCCCTCCGGTTTCAAAGAACTTCCAATCTGGAACCCACATTTTGAAAGACAAGACGTGTTTTTTTGTGGTGAGTACAAAAAAATGACTCAAGACCCTTGCACTTCCATCAGCCAGGAAAACTCCTTTCACATTGGATTAGGCAACTACCCTCTCGGAACAACATCTCCCATCACCTGAGGTTATTCCCTTATGTGGACGCAAAGTGTACCACACTGCTAACAAGGATGTTGTTATTCCAGGCTTCTCTGTTACTAACTTCATCAAAACAAACAAACGCACACACCCGCTGGCAAAGCATGAAACTGACCACAGGAATTCACTTACTTTGGACAAACAAATTCATTCACTTTCATGCAAGAAATACACTGGTCACACGGGGGGTAGGCAAAGAATGCATACTATTTCCTAGTCAGTGAAATTGGAACCCTTTCTTTAATGAACAGCAGCTCAGGAGGAAAACCACAAACGATGCAATACCATGAAACACTCGGGAAGGACATTCATTTCTGCAAAAGTTCTCAGTGACAAAACACTACACCTTTCAATAAAGGAACTGAAGACTTAACGTCAGGGCAGCTCAAGGCTTTCCCTGGAACAGACATTGGGAATTAAGCTAATTTCTACAAATCAATGAGGCAAATTGAAGATAAAGAAAACAAACACACAATCAAACACTCAAACACACACACACACACATGCACAGCACACAAACAAATACACACATACACACACACACACACACACACAACAAACACACACACATACACACACATATTCATTGCTCCTTGAATAGCAAACATTTTGGAGTCAGTGAATTTCGGGACGTTTAGGTAAGAAAAGTACCTCTCAGCAGTAGCAATCCTAAATGAATACTAGGAAACCCTGCAGAATCAGGTTAACTTCTTCCAAAATTCCTTGGCCACGGTTTATAGAATCCTGCAAGGCAGAGAGAATTTCTGTCAGATCAACAGGTGCCGGGGTCACCATGTAGCCTCATTCTTACCTTGCCAATCTGCTAGTAACACACTGAAGATCAGGTGGTCTTGTGGGACGCTGAAATCAAGACAGCGTGTGTATCACAGTGACATCCACTGTGGCCTATTCTGCAAAAGGAGATTCAGCCCCAGGTGGATCACAAGCCTCTAGACATTCAAAACCGTGGGACATGGATGAGTTGGCTAGCAGTGAGGAATGGATTCCCCCAATCTGATGAGCTAAGGACACCCATGTGATCGTGCTCTCCTCGCACCCAGTTTCCCTAGGCCAAACATCACTGAGAAATCTTCCTCACAAGACAGGAGCACATTCTTTGAGTTTCTTTCCCTTGGCTGGCTGGGCTGCCATAGAAACAAGCCAGGCAGGAGCTGCCTCAGGACTCTCCAAGTTCAAGGGGCTTTGAGCCCACTGTGACATCACAAACATGTCTTTCCTGATTGGCCTGTGTGCAAAAGCACTCCCCTTAAGGACAGTCCCCCTCCCATCAACAGCTACTTGGGTAATAGGGTCCTGGCCAGGTGATTGGATCTCAGCATGGCTTTACTGCTCCATATTCCCACCTCCTCATGCTCTGGGTGGAATAAGGATGACATATCTCTCCGGATTCCAAGAACTGCCAAACTGGAACCCACATTTTGGACGACAAGAAGTGCTTTTGGTGGTGAGTACAAACACGTCTCAAGCCCATTGCATTTCCATCAGCCAGGAAAACTCCTTTCACATTGGATTAGGCAACTTCCCTCTCACAACAACATCTCCCATCACTTCAGGTTATTCCCTTAGGTGGAGGCAAACTGTACCACATTGGGAAGCAGGATGTTGTTATTACACGCTTCTCTGTTACTAACTTCATCAACAGAAGGAAACGCTCACACTGGCTGTCAAGAGAGCCAACCTGACCACAGGAATTCACTAAATGTGGACAAAGAATGTAATTCACTTTCATCCGTGAAAGGCACTGGTCACACAGGTGATATTGGAAGAATGCACAGTATTTCCTAGTCAGTGAAATTGGTGCCCTTTTTCTACTGAAAGGCAGTTTTCAGGAAAACCAGAAACTATGCAGTACCATGAAACACTCGGGAAGGATATTCATTTCAACAAAAGTTCTCAGAGACAAAACACTACGCCTTTCATTCAAGGACATGAGGACTTATCGTCAGGGAGACTCAAGGCTTTTCCTCAAACTGACATTGGGAATTAAGCTATTTTCTGTACATCAGTGAGGCAAATTGAAAGAGAAAGATAACAAAAACACTATCACACACACACACACACTCACACACACAAAGTGATGGTATACTAATTGATATCGAGTGAAGGAATTTCTTTGCTTGTAGGTACTAAATAGCAACTATTAGCAAAACCAGAAGTCAATGAACACGAGCACAGCCTAGTGCAAAGTCTCTCACATTCGATCAATTCCCACAGTGTAAAAGACAGGGTTTGATTGAAGGGGTCTTATACATGCCTGAATTGTGGGTATGCAAAAGGAGTGTGATATAATTTGTACTGTGAGAACTTATTAGAACAAGCAAAGAAATTAACACATTTGCAAACTAGAAATATTGCCCACAGAAACATGCACACACACACACACACACACACACACACAGAGACACACACACAGAAGGAAACAAAATCTGTCCATAGTCATAACAAGGTCAATGTTGCCAGCAAGAGTTGAACGTCCTGGCATAATGCTACTGAGGGGATAATGTCCAGCACTTGAAAAAGGATCATGCTAGGAAAAATATGTGAAGTGACATCATTCCCACCAAGGTTCTTGGACGGAAGTCCTACTGCCATATTTATGCAAAGAAACAACCAAAGTGTAATCGACCTGAGTCTGGGCCTGAAGCAATCACTTGAATTGAAATCCTTTTCATTAAGTCAGTGATGCACGTTCACCCATGTATCATGATGCCTGGACATACACGGCACCTATTACCTGAATGATGAATCCTTCCTGTTATAGAATATATTGTACTTAATCTAACGAAAAGAAAGTTTGAAATATCCGAAATTATTGACTTCCAGGAAACAATCGTGACTGCCATTTTGTGAAAAAGGGTATTTCCCAGAATCTGACATAAGAAATATTATGCTACCAACCCTGTGTGCAAGGGCTCCCACAAACACACATACACACACAAACACACCTGCACAGAAGCACACAAACAAATACACACACACACACACACACACACACACACATTCGTTGCTCCTTCAATAGCAAACATATTGGAGTCAGTGAATTTCTGGACGTTTATGTAATAAAAGTACCTTTCAGCAGTAACAATCCTTAAAGAATACCAGGAAAACCTGGAGAATCAGGTAAACTTCTTCCAAGATTCCTTGCCCACGGTTTAGAATACCCTGCAGGGCAGAGAAGAATTGCTCCCAGATCAACAGGTGCCTCGGCCTCCATGTAACCTCATTCTTACCATGCCAATCCGCTGGTAACACACCTGAAGATCAGGTGGTCTGGTGGGACCCGAAATCAAGACAGCATGTGTATCACAGTGAGAACCACGGTGGCCTATTCTGCAAACTGAGATCCAGCCCCAGGTTGCACACAGGCCTGTGGACATTCAAAACCATGGGACATGGATGATTTGCCTAGCAGTGAAGAATGGATTCCCCCAATATGAAGGGTCCACTCACCAATGTGCTCCTGGTATGCCTGCCCCACCTTCTCCTAGACCACACTTCACTGAGAAATCTTCCTCACAAGACAGCAGCACCTTCCTTGAGCTTCTTTCCCTTCTCTGGCTGAGCTACCATAGCAACAGGCCATGCAGGGGCTGCCTCAGGCCTTTCCAAGTTCAAGGGGCTCGGAGCCCACTGTGACATCACAACCATGTCTTTCCTGATTGGCCAAAGTGCTTAAGCACTCCCATTAAGGACCCTCCCCCTCCAGTCAACAGCCAATTCTGTGATAGGTTCCTGGCAAGAAGTTTGGATCTCAGCATGGCTTTACTGCTCCATAGTCCCAACTCCACTGGCTCCAGGCCGAATAAGGATGATATTTCCCTCCGGTTTCAAAGAACTTCCAATCTGGAACCCACATTTTGAAAGACAAGACGTGTTTTTTTGTGGTGAGTACAAAAAAATGACTCAAGCCCCTTGCACTTCCATCAGCCAGGAAAACTCCTTTCACATTGGATTAGGCAACTACCCTCTCGGAACAACATCTCCCATCACCTGAGGTTATTCCCTTATGTGGACGCAAAGTGTACCACACTGCTAACAAGGATGTTGTTATTCCAGGCTTCTCTGTTACTAACTTCATCAAAACAAACAAACGCACACACCCGCTGGCAAGAGCATGAAACTGACCACAGGAATTCACTTACTTTGGACTAACAAATTCATTCACTTTCATCCAAGAAATACACTGGTCACACGGGGGGTAGGCAAAGAATGCATACTATTTCCTAGTCAGTGAAATTGGAACCCTTTCTTTAATGAACAGCAGCTCAGGAGGAAAACCACAAACGATGCAACACCATGAAACACTCGGGAAGGACATTCATTTCTGCAAAAGTTCTCAGTGACAAAACACTACACCTTTCAATAAAGGAACTGAAGACTTAACGTCAGGGCAGCTCAAGGCTTTCCCTGGAACAGACATTGGGAATTAAGCTAATTTCTACAAATCAATGAGGCAAATTGAAGATAAAGAAAACAAACACACAATCAAACACTCAAACACACACACACACACATGCACAGCACACAAACAAATACACACATACACACACACACACACACACACACACACACATACACACACATATTCATTGCTCCTTGAATAGCAAACATTTTGGAGTCAGTGAATTTCGGGACGTTTAGGTAAGAAAAGTACCTCTCAGCAGTAGCAATCCTAAATGAATACTAGGAAACCCTGCAGAATCAGGTTAACTTCTTCCAAAATTCCTTGGCCACGGTTTATAGAATCCTGCAAGGCAGAGAGAATTTCTGTCAGATCAACAGGTGCCGGGGTCACCATGTAGCCTCATTCTTACCTTGCCAATCTGCTAGTAACACACTGAAGATCAGGTGGTCTGGTGGGACGCTGAAATCAAGACAGCGTGTGTATCACAGTGACATCCACTGTGGCCTATTCTGCAAAAGGAGATTCAGCCCCAGGTGGATCACAAGCCTCTAGACATTCAAAACCGTGGGACATGGATGAGTTGGATAGCAGTGAGGAGTGGATTCCCCCAATCTGATGAGCTAAGGACACCCATGTGATCGTGCTCTCCTCGCACCCAGTTTCCCTAGGCCAAACATCACTGAGAAATCTTCCTCACAAGACAGGAGCACATTCTGTGAGTTTCTTTCCCTTGGCTGGCTGGGCTGCCATAGAAACAAGCCAGGCAGGAGCTGCCTCAGGACTCTCCAAGTTCAAGGGGCTTTGAGCCCACTGTGACATCACAAACATGTCTTTCCTGATTGGCCTGTGTGCAAAAGCACTCCCCTTAAGGACAGTCCCCCTCCCATCAACAGCTACTTGGGTGATAGGGTCCTGGCAAGGTGATTGGATCTCAGCATGGCTTTACTGCTCCATATTCCCACCTCCTCATGCTCTGGGTGGAATAAGGATGACATATCTCTCCGGATTCCAAGAACTGCCAAACTGGAACCCACATTTTGGACGACAAGAAGTGCTTTTGGTGGTGAGTACAAACACGTCTCAAGCCCATTGCATTTCCATCAGCCAGGAAAACTCCTTTCACATTGGATTAGGCAACTTCCCTCTCACAACAACATCTCCCATCACTTCAGGTTATTCCCTTAGGTGGAGGCAAACTGTACCACATTGGGAAGCAGGATGTTGTTATTACACGCTTCTCTGTTACTAACTTCATCAGCAGAAGGAAACGCTCACACTGGCTGTCAAGAGAGCCAACCTGACCACAGGAATTCACTAAATGTGGACAAAGAATGTAATTCACTTTCATCCGTGAAAGGCACTGGTCACACAGGTGATATTGGAAGAATGCACAGTATTTCCTAGTCAGTGAAATTGGTGCCCTTTTTCTACTGAAAGGCAGTTTTCAGGAAAGCCAGAAACTATACAGTACCATGAAACACTCGGGAAGGATATTCATTTCAACAAAAGTTCTCAGAGACAAAACACTACGCCTTTCATTCAAGGACATGAGGACTTATCGTCAGGGAGACTCAAGGCTTTTCCTCAAACTGACATTGGGAATTAAGCTATTTTCTGTACATCAGTGAGGCAAATTGAAAGAGAAAGATAACAAAAACACTATCACACACACACACACACACTCACACACACAAAGTGATGGTATCCTAATTGATATCGAGTGAAGGAATTTCTTTGCTTGTAGGTACTAAATAGCAACTATTAGCAAAACCAGAAGTCAATGAACACCAGCACAGCCTAGTGCAAAGTCTCTCACATTCGATCAATTCCCACAGTGTAAAAGACAGGGTTTGATTGAAGGGGTCTTATACATGCCTGAATTGTGGGTATACAAAAGGAGTGTGATATAATTTGTACTGTGAGAACTTATTAGAACAAGCAAAGAAATTAACACATTTGCAAACTAGAAATATTGCCCACAGAAACACACACACACACACACACACACACACACAGAGACACACACACAGAAGGAAACAAAATCTGTCCATAGTCATAACAAGGTCAATGTTGCCAGCAAGAGTTGAACGTCCTGGCATAATGCTACTGAGGGGATAATGTCCAGCACTTGAAAAAGGATCATGCTAGGAAAAATATGTGAAGTGACATCATTCCCACCAAGGTTCTTGGACGGAAGTCCTACTGCCATATTTATGCAAAGAAACAACCAAAGTGTAATCGACCTGAGTCTGGGCCTGAAGCAATCACTTGAATTGAAATCCTTTTCATTAAGTCAGTGATGCACGTTCACCCATGTATCATGATGCCTGGACATACACGGCACCTATTACCTGAATGATGAATCCTTCCTGTTATAGAATATATTGTACTTAATCTAACGAAAAGAAAGTTTGAAATATCCGAAATTATTGACTTCCAGGAAACAATCGTGACTGCCATTTTGTGAAAAAGGGTATTTCCCAGAATCTGACATAAGAAATATTATGCTACCAACCCTGTGTGCAAGGGCTCCCACAAACACACATACACACACAAACACACCTGCACAGAAGCACACAAACAAATACACACACACACACACACACACACACACATTCGTTGCTCCTTCAATAGCAAACATATTGGAGTCAGTGAATTTCTGGACGTTTATGTAATAAAAGTACCTTTCAGCAGTAACAATCCTTAAAGAATACCAGGAAAACCTGGAGAATCAGGTAAACTTCTTCCAAGATTCCTTGCCCACGGTTTAGAATACCCTGCAGGGCAGAGAAGAATTTCTCCCAGATCAACAGGTGCCTGGGCCTCCATGTAACCTCATTCTTACCATGCCAATCCGCTGGTAACACACCTGAAGATCAGGTGGTCTGGTGGGACCCGAAATCAAGACAGCATGTGTATCACAGTGAGAACCACGGCGGCCTATTCTGCAAACTGAGATCCAGCCCCAGGTGGCACACAGGCCTGTGGACATTCAAAACCATGGGACATGGATGATTTGCCTAGCAGTGAAGAATGGATTCCCCCAATATGAAGGGTCCACTCACCAATGTGCTCCTGGTATGCCTGCCCCACCTTCTCCTAGACCACACTTCACTGAGAAATCTTCCTCACAAGACAGCAGCACCTTCCTTGAGCTTCTTTCCCTTCTCTGGCTGAGCTACCATAGCAACAGGCCATGCAGGGGCTGCCTCAGGCCTTTCCAAGTTCAAGGGGCTGGGAGCCCACTGTGACATCACAACCATGTCTTTCCTGATTGGCCAAAGTGCTTAAGCACTCCCATTAAGGACCCTCCCCCTCCAGTCAACAGCCAATTCTGTGATAGGTTCCTGGCAAGAAGTTTGGATCTCAGCATGGCTTTACTGCTCCATAGTCCCAACTCGACTGGCTCTAGGCCGAATAAGGATGATATTTCCCTCTGGTTTCAAAGAACTTCCAATCTGGAACCCACATTTTGAAAGACAAGACGTGTTTTTTTGTGGTGAGTACAAAAAAATGACTCAAGACCCTTGCACTTCCATCAGCCAGGAAAATTCCTTTCACATTGGATTAGGCAACTACCCTCTCGGAACAACATCTCCCATCACCTGAGGTTATTCCCTTATGTGGACGCAAAGTGTACCACACTGCTAACAAGGATGTTGTTATTCCAGGCTTCTCTTACTAACTTCATCAAAACAAACAAACGCACACACCCGCTGGCAAGAGCATGAAACTGACCACAGGAATTCACTTACTTTGGACTAACAAATTCATTCACTTTCATCCAAGAAATACACTGGTCACACGGGGGGTAGGCAAAGAATGTATACTATTTCCTAGTCAGTGAAATTGGAACCCTTTCTTTAAAGAACAGCAGCTCAGGAGGAAAACCACAAACGATGCAATACCATGAAACACTCGGGAAGGACATTCATTTCTGCAAAAGTTCTCAGTGACAAAACACTACACCTTTCAATAAAGGAACTGAAGACTTAACGTCAGGGCAGCTCAAGGCTTTCCCTGGAACAGACATTGGGAATTAAGCTAATTTCTACAAATCAATGAGGCAAATTGAAGATAAAGAAAACAAACACACAATCAAACACTCAAACACACACACACACACATGCACAGCACACAAACAAATACACACATACACACACACACACACACACACAACAAACACACACACATACACACACATATTCATTGCTCCTTGAATAGCAAACATTTTGGAGTCAGTGAATTTCGGGACGTTTAGGTAAGAAAAGTACCTCTCAGCAGTAGCAATCCTAAATGAATACTAGGAAACCCTGCAGAATCAGGTTAACTTCTTCCAAAATTCCTTGGCCACGGTTTATAGAATCCTGCAAGGCAGAGAGAATTTCTGTCAGATCAACAGGTGCCGGGGTCACCATGTAGCCTCATTCTTACCTTGCCAATCTGCTAGTAACACACTGAAGATCAGGTGGTCTGGTGGGACGCTGAAATCAAGACAGCGTGTGTATCACAGTGACATCCACTGTGGCCTATTCTGCAAAAGGAGATTCAGCCCCAGGTGGATCACAAGCCTCTAGACATTCAAAACCGTGGGACATGGATGAGTTGGCTAGCAGTGAGGAATGGATTCCCCCAATCTGATGAGCTAAGGACACCCATGTGATCGTGCTCTCCTCACACCCAGTTTCCCTAGGCCAAACATCACTGAGAAATCTTCCTCACAAGACAGGAGCACATTCTTTGAGTTTCTTTCCCTTGGCTGGCTGGGCTGCCATAGAAACAAGCCAGGCAGGAGCTGCCTCAGGACTCTCCAAGTTCAAGGGGCTTTGAGCCCACTGTGACATCACAAACATGTCTTTCCTGATTGGCCTGTGTGCAAAAGCACTCCCCTTAAGGACAGTCCCCCTCCCATCAACAGCTACTTGGGTGATAGGGTCCTGGCAAGGTGATTGGATCTCAGCATGGCTTTACTGCTCCATATTCCCACATCCTCATGCTCTGGGTGGAATAAGGATGACATATCTCTCCGGATTCCAAGAACTGCCAAACTGGAACCCACATTTTGGACGACAAGAAGTGCTTTTGGTGGTGAGTACAAACACGTCTCAAGCCCATTGCATTTCCACCAGCCAGGAAAACTCCTTTCACATTGGATTAGGCAACTTCCCTCTCACAACAACATCTCCCATCACTTCAGGTTATTCCCTTAGGTGGAGGCAAACTGTACCACATTGGGAAGCAGGATGTTGTTATTACACGCTTCTCTGTTACTAACTTCATCAACAGAAGGAAACGCTCACACTGGCTGTCAAGAGAGCCAACCTGACCACAGGAATTCACTAAATGTGGACAAAGAATGTAATTCACTTTCATCCGTGAAAGGCACTGGTCACACAGGTGATATTGGAAGAATGCACAGTATTTCCTAGTCAGTGAAATTGGTGCCCTTTTTCTACTGAAAGGCAGTTTTCAGGAAAACCAGAAACTATACAGTACCATGAAACACTCGGGAAGGATATTCATTTCAACAAAAGTTCTCAGAGACAAAACACTACGCCTTTCATTCAAGGACATGAGGACTTATCGTCAGGGAGACTCAAGGGTTTTCCTCAAACTGACATTGGGAATTAAGCTATTTTCTGTACATCAGTGAGGCAAATTGAAAGAGAAAGATAACAAAAACACTATCACACACACACACACACTCACACACACAAAGTGATGGTATACTAATTGATATCGAGTGAAGGAATTTCTTTGCTTGTAGGTACTAAATAGCAACTATTAGCAAAACCAGAAGTCAATGAACACCAGCACAGCCTAGTGCAAAGTCTCTCACATTCGATCAATTCCCACAGTGTAAAAGACAGGGTTTGATTGAAGGGGTCTTATACATGCCTGAATTGTGGGTATGCAAAAGGAGTGTGATATAATTTGTACTGTGAGAACTTATTAGAACAAGCAAAGAAATTAACACATTTGCAAACTAGAAATATTGCCCACAGAAACATGCACACACACACACACACACACACACACACACAGAGACACACACACAGAAGGAAACAAAATCTGTCCATAGTCATAACAAGGTCAATGTTGCCAGCAAGAGTTGAACGTCCTGGCATAATGCTACTGAGGGGATAATGTCCAGCACTTGAAAAAGGATCATGCTAGGAAAAATATGTGAAGTGACATCATTCCCACCAAGGTTCTTGGACGGAAGTCCTACTGCCATATTTATGCAAAGAAACAACCAAAGTGTAATCGACCTGAGTCTGGGCCTGAAGCAATCACTTGAATTGAAATCCTTTTCATTAAGTCAGTGATGCACGTTCACCCATGTATCATGATGCCTGGACATACACGGCACCTATTACCTGAATGATGAATCCTTCCGGTTATAGAATATATTGTACTTAATCTAACGAAAAGAAAGTTTGAAATATCCGAAATTATTGACTTCCAGGAAACAATCGTGACTGCCATTTTGTGAAAAAGGGTATTTCCCAGAATCTGACATAAGAAATATTATGCTACCAACCCTGTGTGCAAGGGCTCCCACAAACACACATACACACACAAACACACCTGCACAGAAGCACACAAACAAATACACACACACACACACACACACACACACACATTCGTTGCTCCTTCAATAGCAAACATATTGGAGTCAGTGAATTTCTGGACGTTTATGTAATAAAAGTACCTTTCAGCAGTAACAATCCTTAAAGAATACCAGGAAAACCTGGAGAATCAGGTAAACTTCTTCCAAGATTCCTTGCCCACGGTTTAGAATACCCTGCAGGGCAGAGAAGAATTGCTCCCAGATCAACAGGTGCCTCGGCCTCCATGTAACCTCATTCTTACCATGCCAATCCGCTGGTAACACACCTGAAGATCAGGTGGCCTGGTGGGACCCGAAATCAAGACAGCATGTGTATCACAGTGAGAACCACGGTGGCCTATTCTGCAAACTGAGATCCAGCCCCAGGTTGCACACAGGCCTGTGGACATTCAAAACCATGGGACATGGATGATTTGCCTAGCAGTGAAGAATGGATTCCCCCAATATGAAGGGTCCACTCACCAATGTGCTCCTGGTATGCCTGCCCCACCTTCTCCTAGACCACACTTCACTGAGAAATCTTCCTCACAAGACAGCAGCACCTTCCTTGAGCTTCTTTCCCTTCTCTGGCTGAGCTACCATAGCAACAGGCCATGCAGGGGCTGCCTCAGGCCTTTCCAAGTTCAAGGGGCTGGGAGCCCACTGTGACATCACAACCATGTCTTTCCTGATTGGCCAAAGTGCTTAAGCACTCCCATTAAGGACCCTCCCCCTCCAGTCAACAGCCAATTCTGTGATAGGTTCCTGGCAAGAAGTTTGGATCTCAGCATGGCTTTACTGCTCCATAGTCCCAACTCCACTGGCTCTAGGCCGAATAAGGATGATATTTCCCTCCGGTTTCAAAGAACTTCCAATCTGGAACCCACATTTTGAAAGACAAGACGTGTTTTTTTGTGGTGAGTACAAAAAAATGACTCAATCCCCTTGCACTTCCATCAGCCAGGAAAACTCCTTTCACATTGGATTAGGCAACTACCCTCTCGGAACAACATCTCCCATCACCTGAGGTTATTCCCTTATGTGGACGCAAAGTGTACCACACTGCTAACAAGGATGTTGTTATTCCAGGCTTCTCTGTTACTAACTTCATCAAAACAAACAAACGCACACACCCGCTGGCAAGAGCATGAAACTGACCACAGGAATTCACTTACTTTGGACTAACAAATTCATTCACTTTCATCCAAGAAATACACTGGTCACACGGGGGGTAGGCAAAGAATGCATACTATTTCCTAGTCAGTGAAATTGGAACCCTTTCTTTAATGAACAGCAGCTCAGGAGGAAAACCACAAACGATGCAACACCATGAAACACTCGGGAAGGACATTCATTTCTGCAAAAGTTCTCAGTGACAAAACACTACACCTTTCAATAAAGGAACTGAAGACTTAACGTCAGGGCAGCTCAAGGCTTTCCCTGGAACAGACATTGGGAATTAAGCTAATTTCTACAAATCAATGAGGCAAATTGAAGATAAAGAAAACAAACACACAATCAAACACTCAAACACACACACACACACATGCACAGCACACAAACAAATACACACATACACACACACACACACACACACACACACATACACACACATATTCATTGCTCCTTGAATAGCAAACATTTTGGAGTCAGTGAATTTCGGGACGTTTAGGTAAGAAAAGTACCTCTCAGCAGTAGCAATCCTAAATGAATACTAGGAAACCCTGCAGAATCAGGTTAACTTCTTCCAAAATTCCTTGGCCACGGTTTATAGAATCCTGCAAGGCAGAGAGAATTTCTGTCAGATCAACAGGTGCCGGGGTCACCATGTAGCCTCATTCTTACCTTGCCAATCTGCTAGTAACACACTGAAGATCAGGTTGTCTGGTGGGACGCTGAAATCAAGACAGCGTGTGTATCACAGTGACATCCACTGTGGCCTATTCTGGAAAAGGAGATTCAGCCCCAGGTGGATCACAAGCCTCTAGACATTCAAAACCGTGGGACATGGATGAGTTGGATAGCAGTGAGGAGTGGATTCCCCCAATCTGATGAGCTAAGGACACCCATGTGATCGTGCTCTCCTCGCACCCAGTTTCCCTAGGCCAAACATCACTGAGAAATCTTCCTCACAAGACAGGAGCACATTCTGTGAGTTTCTTTCCCTTGGCTGGCTGGGCTGCCATAGAAACAAGCCAGGCAGGAGCTGCCTCAGGACTCTCCAAGTTCAAGGGGCTTTGAGCCCACTGTGACATCACAAACATGTCTTTCCTGATTGGCCTGTGTGCAAAAGCACTCCCCTTAAGGACAGTCCCCCTCCCATCAACAGCTACTTGGGTGATAGGGTCCTGGCAAGGTGATTGGATCTCAGCATGGCTTTACTGCTCCATATTCCCACCTCCTCATGCTCTGGGTGGAATAAGGATGACATATCTCTCCGGATTCCAAGAACTGCCAAACTGGAACCCACATTTTGGACGACAAGAAGTGCTTTTGGTGGTGAGTACAAACACGTCTCAAGCCCATTGCATTTCCATCAGCCAGGAAAACTCCTTTCACATTGGATTAGGCAACTTCCCTCTCACAACAACATCTCCCATCACTTCAGGTTATTCCCTTAGGTGGAGGCAAACTGTACCACATTGGGAAGCAGGATGTTGTTATTACACGCTTCTCTGTTACTAACTTCATCAACAGAAGGAAACGCTCACACTGGCTGTCAAGAGAGCCAACCTGACCACAGGAATTCACTAAATGTGGACAAAGAATGTAATTCACTTTCATCCGTGAAAGGCACTGGTCACACAGGTGATATTGGAAGAATGCACAGTATTTCCTAGTCAGTGAAATTGGTGCCCTTTTTCTACTGAAAGGCAGTTTTCAGGAAAACCAGAAACTATACAGTACCATGAAACACTCGGGAAGGATATTCATTTCAACAAAAGTTCTCAGAGACAAAACACTACGCCTTTCATTCAAGGACATGAGGACTTATCGTCAGGGAGACTCAAGGCTTTTCCTCAAACTGACATTGGGAATTAAGCTATTTTCTGTACATCAGTGAGGCAAATTGAAAAAGAAAGATAACAAAAACACTATCACACACACACACACACTCACACACACAAAGTGATGGTATCCTAATTGATATCGAGTGAAGGAATTTCTTTGCTTGTAGGTACTAAATAGCAACTATTAGCAAAACCAGAAGTCAATGAACACCAGCACAGCCTAGTGCAAAGTCTCTCACATTCGATCAATTCCCACAGTGTAAAAGACAGGGTTTGATTGAAGGGGTCTTATACATGCCTGAATTGTGGGTATACAAAAGGAGTGTGATATAATTTGTACTGTGAGAACTTATTAGAACAAGCAAAGAAATTAACACATTTGCAAACTAGAAATATTGCCCACAGAAACACGCACACACACACACACACACACACACACACACACAGAGACACACACACAGAAGGAAACAAAATCTGTCCATAGTCATAACAAGGTCAATGTTGCCAGCAAGAGTTGAACGTCCTGGCATAATGCTACTGAGGGGATAATGTCCAGCACTTGAAAAAGGATCATGCTAGGAAAAATATGTGAAGTGACATCATTCCCACCAAGGTTCTTGGACGGAAGTCCTACTGCCATATTTATGCAAAGAAACAACCAAAGTGTAATCGACCTGAGTCTGGGCCTGAAGCAATCACTTGAATTGAAATCCTTTTCATTAAGTCAGTGATGCACGTTCACCCATGTATCATGATGCCTGGACATACACGGCACCTATTACCTGAATGATGAATCCTTCCTGTTATAGAATATATTGTACTTAATCTAACGAAAAGAAAGTTTGAAATATCCGAAATTATTGACTTCCAGGAAACAATCGTGACTGCCATTTTGTGAAAAAGGGTATTTCCCAGAATCTGACATAAGAAATATTATGCTACCAACCCTGTGTGCAAGGGCTCCCACAAACACACATACACACACAAACACACCTGCACAGAAGCACACAAACAAATACACACACACACACACACACACACACACACACATTCGTTGCTCCTTCAATAGCAAACATATTGGAGTCAGTGAATTTCTGGACGTTTATGTAATAAAAGTACCTTTCAGCAGTAACAATCCTTAAAGAATACCAGGAAAACCTGGAGAATCAGGTAAACTTCTTCCAAGATTCCTTGCCCACGGTTTAGAATACCCTGCAGGGCAGAGAAGAATTGCTCCCAGATCAACAGGTGCCTCGGCCTCCATGTAACCTCATTCTTACCATGCCAATCCGCTGGTAACACACCTGAAGATCAGGTGGCCTGGTGGGACCCGAAATCAAGACAGCATGTGTATCACAGTGAGAACCACGGTGGCCTATTCTGCAAACTGAGATCCAGCCCCAGGTTGCACACAGGCCTGTGGACATTCAAAACCATGGGACATGGATGATTTGCCTAGCAGTGAAGAATGGATTCCCCCAATATGAAGGGTCCACTCACCAATGTGCTCCTGGTATGCCTGCCCCACCTTCTCCTAGACCACACTTCACTGAGAAATCTTCCTCACAAGACAGCAGCACCTTCCTTGAGCTTCTTTCCCTTCTCTGGCTGAGCTACCATAGCAACAGGCCATGCAGGGGCTGCCTCAGGCCTTTCCAAGTTCAAGGGGCTGGGAGCCCACTGTGACATCACAACCATGTCTTTCCTGATTGGCCAAAGTGCTTAAGCACTCCCATTAAGGACCCTCCCCCTCCAGTCAACAGCCAATTCTGTGATAGGTTCCTGGCAAGAAGTTTGGATCTCAGCATGGCTTTACTGCTCCATAGTCCCAACTCCACTGGCTCTAGGCCGAATAAGGATGATATTTCCCTCCGGTTTCAAAGAACTTCCAATCTGGAACCCACATTTTGAAAGACAAGACGTGTTTTTTTGTGGTGAGTACAAAAAAATGACTCAAGCCCCTTGCACTTCCATCAGCCAGGAAAACTCCTTTCACATTGGATTAGGCAACTACCCTCTCGGAACAACATCTCCCATCACCTGAGGTTATTCCCTTATGTGGACGCAAAGTGTACCACACTGCTAACAAGGATGTTGTTATTCCAGGCTTCTCTGTTACTAACTTCATCAAAACAAACAAACGCACACACCCGCTGGCAAGAGCATGAAACTGACCACAGGAATTCACTTACTTTGGACTAACAAATTCATTCACTTTCATCCAAGAAATACACTGGTCACACGGGGGGTAGGCAAAGAATGCATACTATTTCCTAGTCAGTGAAATTGGAACCCTTTCTTTAATGAACAGCAGCTCAGGAGGAAAACCACAAACGATGCAACACCATGAAACACTCGGGAAGGACATTCATTTCTGCAAAAGTTCTCAGTGACAAAACACTACACCTTTCAATAAAGGAACTGAAGACTTAACGTCAGGGCAGCTCAAGGCTTTCCCTGGAACAGACATTGGGAATTAAGCTAATTTCTACAAATCAATGAGGCAAATTGAAGATAAAGAAAACAAACACACAATCAAACACTCAAACACACACACACACACATGCACAGCACACAAACAAATACACACATACACACACACACACACACACACACACACACACACATACACACACATATTCATTGCTCCTTGAATAGCAAACATTTTGGAGTCAGTGAATTTCGGGACGTTTAGGTAAGAAAAGTACCTCTCAGCAGTAGCAATCCTAAATGAATACTAGGAAACCCTGCAGAATCAGGTTAACTTCTTCCAAAATTCCTTGGCCACGGTTTATAGAATCCTGCAAGGCAGAGAGAATTTCTGTCAGATCAACAGGTGCCGGGGTCACCATGTAGCCTCATTCTTACCTTGCCAATCTGCTAGTAACACACTGAAGATCAGGTGGTCTGGTGGGACGCTGAAATCAAGACAGCGTGTGTATCACAGTGACATCCACTGTGGCCTATTCTGCAAAAGGAGATTCAGCCCCAGGTGGATCACAAGCCTCTAGACATTCAAAACCGTGGGACATGGATGAGTTGGATAGCAGTGAGGAGTGGATTCCCCCAATCTGATGAGCTAAGGACACCCATGTGATCGTGCTCTCCTCGCACTCAGTTTCCCTAGGCCAAACATCACTGAGAAATCTTCCTCACAAGACAGGAGCACATTCTGTGAGTTTCTTTCCCTTGGCTGGCTGGGCTGCCATAGAAACAAGCCAGGCAGGAGCTGCCTCAGGACTCTCCAAGTTCAAGGGGCTTTGAGCCCACTGTGACATCACAAACATGTCTTTCCTGATTGGCCTGTGTGCAAAAGCACTCCCCTTAAGGACAGTCCCCCTCCCATCAACAGCTACTTGGGTGATAGGGTCCTGGCAAGGTGATTGGATCTCAGCATGGCTTTACTGCTCCATATACCCACCTCCTCATGCTCTGGGTGGAATAAGGATGACATATCTCTCCGGATACCAAGAACTGCCAAACTGGAACCCACATTTTGGACGACAAGAAGTGCTTTTGGTGGTGAGTACAAACACGTCTCAAGCCCATTGCATTTCCATCAGCCAGGAAAACTCCTTTCACATTGGATTAGGCAACTTCCCTCTCACAACAACATCTCCCATCACTTCAGGTTATTCCCTTAGGTGGAGGCAAACTGTACCACATTGGGAAGCATGATGTTGTTATTACACGCTTCTCTGTTACTAACTTCATCAACAGAAGGAAACGCTCACACTGGCTGTCAAGAGAGCCAACCTGACCACAGGAATTCACTAAATGTGGACAAAGAATGTAATTCACTTTCATCCGTGAAAGGCACTGGTCACACAGGTGATATTGGAAGAATGCACAGTATTTCCTAGTCAGTGAAATTGGTGCCCTTTTTCTACTGAAAGGCAGTTTTCAGGAAAACCAGAAACTATACAGTACCATGAAACACTCGGGAAGGATATTCATTTCAACAAAAGTTCTCAGAGACAAAACACTACGCCTTTCATTCAAGGACATGAGGACTTATCGTCAGGGAGACTCAAGGCTTTTCCTCAAACTGACATTGGGAATTAAGCTATTTTCTGTACATCAGTGAGGCAAATTGAAAAAGAAAGATAACAAAAACACTATCACACACACACACACACTCACACACACAAAGTGATGGTATCCTAATTGATATCGAGTGAAGGAATTTCTTTGCTTGTAGGTACTAAATAGCAACTATTAGCAAAACCAGAAGTCAATGAACACCAGCACAGCCTAGTGCAAAGTCTCTCACATTCGATCAATTCCCACAGTGTAAAAGACAGGGTTTGATTGAAGGGGTCTTATACATGCCTGAATTGTGGGTATACAAAAGGAGTGTGATATAATTTGTACTGTGAGAACTTATTAGAACAAGCAAAGAAATTAACACATTTGCAAACTAGAAATATTGCCCACAGAAACACGCACACACACACACACACACACACACACACAGAGACACACACACAGAAGGAAACAAAATCTGTCCATAGTCATAACAAGGTCAATGTTGCCAGCAAGAGTTGAACGTCCTGGCATAATGCTACTGAGGGGATAATGTCCAGCACTTGAAAAAGGATCATGCTAGGAAAAATATGTGAAGTGACATCATTCCCACCAAGGTTCTTGGACGGAAGTCCTACTGCCATATTTATGCAAAGAAACAACCAAAGTGTAATCGACCTGAGTCTGGGCCTGAAGCAATCACTTGAATTGAAATCCTTTTCATTAAGTCAGTGATGCACGTTCACCCATGTATCATGATGCCTGGACATACACGGCACCTATTACCTGAATGATGAATCCTTCCTGTTATAGAATATATTGTACTTAATCTAACGAAAAGAAAGTTTGAAATATCCGAAATTATTGACTTCCAGGAAACAATCATGACTGCCATTTTGTGAAAAAGGGTATTTCCCAGAATCTGACATAAGAAATATTATGCTACCAACCCTGTGTGCAAGGGCTCCCACAAACACACATACACACACAAACACACCTGCACAGAAGCACACAAACAAATACACACACACACACACACACACACACACACATTCGTTGCTCCTTCAATAGCAAACATATTGGAGTCAGTGAATTTCTGGACGTTTATGTAATAAAAGTACCTTTCAGCAGTAACAATCCTTAAAGAATACCAGGAAAACCTGGAGAATCAGGTAAACTTCTTCCAAGATTCCTTGCCCACGGTTTAGAATACCCTGCAGGGCAGAGAAGAATTTCTCCCAGATCAACAGGTGCCTCGGCCTCCATGTAACCTCATTCTTACCATGCCAATCCGCTGGTAACACACCTGAAGATCAGGTGGCCTGGTGGGACCCGAAATCAAGACAGCATGTGTATCACAGTGAGAACCACGGTGGCCTATTCTGCAAACTGAGATCCAGCCCCAGGTTGCACACAGGCCTGTGGACATTCAAAACCATGGGACATGGATGATTTGCCTAGCAGTGAAGAATGGATTCCCCCAATATGAAGGGTCCACTCACCAATGTGCTCCTGGTATGCCTGCCCCACCTTCTCCTAGACCACACTTCACTGAGAAATCTTCCTCACAAGACAGCAGCACCTTCCTTGAGCTTCTTTCCCTTCTCTGGCTGAGCTACCATAGCAACAGGCCATGCAGGGGCTGCCTCAGGCCTTTCCAAGTTCAAGGGGCTGGGAGCCCACTGTGACATCACAACCATGTCTTTCCTGATTGGCCAAAGTGCTTAAGCACTCCCATTAAGGACCCTCCCCCTCCAGTCAACAGCCAATTCTGTGATAGGTTCCTGGCAAGAAGTTTGGATCTCAGCATGGCTTTACTGCTCCATAGTCCCAACTCCACTGGCTCTAGGCCGAATAAGGATGATATTTCCCTCCGGTTTCAAAGAACTTCCAATCTGGAACCCACATTTTGAAAGACAAGACGTGTTTTTTTGTGGTGAGTACAAAAAAATGACTCAAGCCCCTTGCACTTCCATCAGCCAGGAAAACTCCTTTCACATTGGATTAGGCAACTACCCTCTCGGAACAACATCTCCCATCACCTGAGGTTATTCCCTTATGTGGACGCAAAGTGTACCACACTGCTAACAAGGATGTTGTTATTCCAGGCTTCTCTGTTACTAACTTCATCAAAACAAACAAACGCACACACCCGCTGGCAAGAGCATGAAACTGACCACAGGAATTCACTTACTTTGGACTAACAAATTCATTCACTTTCATCCAAGAAATACACTGGTCACACGGGGGGTAGGCAAAGAATGCATACTATTTCCTAGTCAGTGAAATTGGAACCCTTTCTTTAATGAACAGCAGCTCAGGAGGAAAACCACAAACGATGCAACACCATGAAACACTCGGGAAGGACATTCATTTCTGCAAAAGTTCTCAGTGACAAAACACTACACCTTTCAATAAAGGAACTGAAGACTTAACGTCAGGGCAGCTCAAGGCTTTCCCTGGAACAGACATTGGGAATTAAGCTAATTTCTACAAATCAATGAGGCAAATTGAAGATAAAGAAAACAAACACACAATCAAACACTCAAACACACACACACACACACACACACACACACACATACACACACATATTCATTGCTCCTTGAATAGCAAACATTTTGGAGTCAGTGAATTTCGGGACGTTTAGGTAAGAAAAGTACCTCTCAGCAGTAGCAATCCTAAATGAATACTAGGAAACCCTGCAGAATCAGGTTAACTTCTTCCAAAATTCCTTGGCCACGGTTTATAGAATCCTGCAAGGCAGAGAGAATTTCTGTCAGATCAACAGGTGCCGGGGTCACCATGTAGCCTCATTCTTACCTTGCCAATCTGCTAGTAACACACTGAAGATCAGGTGGTCTGGTGGGACGCTGAAATCAAGACAGCGTGTGTATCACAGTGACATCCACTGTGGCCTATTCTGCAAAAGGAGATTCAGCCCCAGGTGGATCACAAGCCTCTAGACATTCAAAACCGTGGGACATGGATGAGTTGGATAGCAGTGAGGAGTGGATTCCCCCAATCTGATGAGCTAAGGACACCCATGTGATCGTGCTCTCCTCGCACTCAGTTTCCCTAGGCCAAACATCACTGAGAAATCTTCCTCACAAGACAGGAGCACATTCTGTGAGTTTCTTTCCCTTGGCTGGCTGGGCTGCCATAGAAACAAGCCAGGCAGGAGCTGCCTCAGGACTCTCCAAGTTCAAGGGGCTTTGAGCCCACTGTGACATCACAAACATGTCTTTCCTGATTGGCCTGTGTGCAAAAGCACTCCCCTTAAGGACAGTCCCCCTCCCATCAACAGCTACTTGGGTGATAGGGTCCTGGCAAGGTGATTGGATCTCAGCATGGCTTTACTGCTCCATATACCCACCTCCTCATGCTCTGGGTGGAATAAGGATGACATATCTCTCCGGATACCAAGAACTGCCAAACTGGAACCCACATTTTGGACGACAAGAAGTGCTTTTGGTGGTGAGTACAAACACGTCTCAAGCCCATTGCATTTCCATCAGCCAGGAAAACTCCTTTCACATTGGATTAGGCAACTTCCCTCTCACAACAACATCTCCCATCACTTCAGGTTATTCCCTTAGGTGGAGGCAAACTGTACCACATTGGGAAGCAGGATGTTGTTATTACACGCTTCTCTGTTACTAACTTCATCAACAGAAGGAAACGCTCACACTGGCTGTCAAGAGAGCCAACCTGACCACAGGAATTCACTAAATGTGGACAAAGAATGTAATTCACTTTCATCCGTGAAAGGCACTGGTCACACAGGTGATATTGGAAGAATGCACAGTATTTCCTAGTCAGTGAAATTGGTGCCCTTTTTCTACTGAAAGGCAGTTTTCAGGAAAACCAGAAACTATACAGTACCATGAAACACTCGGGAAGGATATTCATTTCAACAAAAGTTCTCAGAGACAAAACACTACGCCTTTCATTCAAGGACATGAGGACTTATCGTCAGGGAGACTCAAGGCTTTTCCTCAAACTGACATTGGGAATTAAGCTATTTTCTGTACATCAGTGAGGCAAATTGAAAAAGAAAGATAACAAAAACACTATCACACACACACACACACTCACACACACAAAGTGATGGTATCCTAATTGATATCGAGTGAAGGAATTTCTTTGCTTGTAGGTACTAAATAGCAACTATTAGCAAAACCAGAAGTCAATGAACACCAGCACAGCCTAGTGCAAAGTCTCTCACATTCGATCAATTCCCACAGTGTAAAAGACAGGGTTTGATTGAAGGGGTCTTATACATGCCTGAATTGTGGGTATACAAAAGGAGTGTGATATAATTTGTACTGTGAGAACTTATTAGAACAAGCAAAGAAATTAACACATTTGCAAACTAGAAATATTGCCCACAGAAACACACACACACACACACACACACACACAGAGACACACACACAGAAGGAAACAAAATCTGTCCATAGTCATAACAAGGTCAATGTTGCCAGCAAGAGTTGAACGTCCTGGCATAATGCTACTGAGGGGATAATGTCCAGCACTTGAAAAAGGATCATGCTAGGAAAAATATGTGAAGTGACATCATTCCCACCAAGGTTCTTGGACGGAAGTCCTACTGCCATATTTATGCAAAGAAACAACCAAAGTGTAATCGACCTGAGTCTGGGCCTGAAGCAATCACTTGAATTGAAATCCTTTTCATTAAGTCAGTGATGCACGTTCACCCATGTATCATGATGCCTGGACATACACGGCACCTATTACCTGAATGATGAATCCTTCCTGTTATAGAATATATTGTACTTAATCTAACGAAAAGAAAGTTTGAAATATCCGAAATTATTGACTTCCAGGAAACAATCATGACTGCCATTTTGTGAAAAAGGGTATTTCCCAGAATCTGACATAAGAAATATTATGCTACCAACCCTGTGTGCAAGGGCTCCCACAAACACACATACACACACAAACACACCTGCACAGAAGCACACAAACAAATACACACACACACACACACACACACACACACATTCGTTGCTCCTTCAATAGCAAACATATTGGAGTCAGTGAATTTCTGGACGTTTATGTAATAAAAGTACCTTTCAGCAGTAACAATCCTTAAAGAATACCAGGAAAACCTGGAGAATCAGGTAAACTTCTTCCAAGATTCCTTGCCCACGGTTTAGAATACCCTGCAGGGCAGAGAAGAATTTCTCCCAGATCAACAGGTGCCTCGGCCTCCATGTAACCTCATTCTTACCATGCCAATCCGCTGGTAACACACCTGAAGATCAGGTGGCCTGGTGGGACCCGAAATCAAGACAGCATGTGTATCACAGTGAGAACCACGGTGGCCTATTCTGCAAACTGAGATCCAGCCCCAGGTTGCACACAGGCCTGTGGACATTCAAAACCATGGGACATGGATGATTTGCCTAGCAGTGAAGAATGGATTCCCCCAATATGAAGGGTCCACTCACCAATGTGCTCCTGGTATGCCTGCCCCACCTTCTCCTAGACCACACTTCACTGAGAAATCTTCCTCACAAGACAGCAGCACCTTCCTTGAGCTTCTTTCCCTTCTCTGGCTGAGCTACCATAGCAACAGGCCATGCAGGGGCTGCCTCAGGCCTTTCCAAGTTCAAGGGGCTGGGAGCCCACTGTGACATCACAACCATGTCTTTCCTGATTGGCCAAAGTGCTTAAGCACTCCCATTAAGGACCCTCCCCCTCCAGTCAACAGCCAATTCTGTGATAGGTTCCTGGCAAGAAGTTTGGATCTCAGCATGGCTTTACTGCTCCATAGTCCCAACTCCACTGGCTCTAGGCCGAATAAGGATGATATTTCCCTCCGGTTTCAAAGAACTTCCAATCTGGAACCCACATTTTGAAAGACAAGACGTGTTTTTTTGTGGTGAGTACAAAAAAATGACTCAAGCCCCTTGCACTTCCATCAGCCAGGAAAACTCCTTTCACATTGGATTAGGCAACTACCCTCTCGGAACAACATCTCCCATCACCTGAGGTTATTCCCTTATGTGGACGCAAAGTGTACCACACTGCTAACAAGGATGTTGTTATTCCAGGCTTCTCTGTTACTAACTTCATCAAAACAAACAAACGCACACACCCGCTGGCAAGAGCATGAAACTGACCACAGGAATTCACTTACTTTGGACTAACAAATTCATTCACTTTCATCCAAGAAATACACTGGTCACACGGGGGGTAGGCAAAGAATGCATACTATTTCCTAGTCAGTGAAATTGGAACCCTTTCTTTAATGAACAGCAGCTCAGGAGGAAAACCACAAACGATGCAACACCATGAAACACTCGGGAAGGACATTCATTTCTGCAAAAGTTCTCAGTGACAAAACACTACACCTTTCAATAAAGGAACTGAAGACTTAACGTCAGGGCAGCTCAAGGCTTTCCCTGGAACAGACATTGGGAATTAAGCTAATTTCTACAAATCAATGAGGCAAATTGAAGATAAAGAAAACAAACACACAATCAAACACTCAAACACACACACACACACATGCACAGCACACAAACAAATACACACATACACACACACACACACACACACACACACACATACACACACATATTCATTGCTCCTTGAATAGCAAACATTTTGGAGTCAGTGAATTTCGGGACGTTTAGGTAAGAAAAGTACCTCTCAGCAGTAGCAATCCTAAATGAATACTAGGAAACCCTGCAGAATCAGGTTAACTTCTTCCAAAATTCCTTGGCCACGGTTTATAGAATCCTGCAAGGCAGAGAGAATTTCTGTCAGATCAACAGGTGCCGGGGTCACCATGTAGCCTCATTCTTACCTTGCCAATCTGCTAGTAACACACTGAAGATCAGGTGGTCTGGTGGGACGCTGAAATCAAGACAGCGTGTGTATCACAGTGACATCCACTGTGGCCTATTCTGCAAAAGGAGATTCAGCCCCAGGTGGATCACAAGCCTCTAGACATTCAAAACCGTGGGACATGGATGAGTTGGATAGCAGTGAGGAGTGGATTCCCCCAATCTGATGAGCTAAGGACACCCATGTGATCGTGCTCTCCTCGCACTCAGTTTCCCTAGGCCAAACATCACTGAGAAATCTTCCTCACAAGACAGGAGCACATTCTGTGAGTTTCTTTCCCTTGGCTGGCTGGGCTGCCATAGAAACAAGCCAGGCAGGAGCTGCCTCAGGACTCTCCAAGTTCAAGGGGCTTTGAGCCCACTGTGACATCACAAACATGTCTTTCCTGATTGGCCTGTGTGCAAAAGCACTCCCCTTAAGGACAGTCCCCCTCCCATCAACAGCTACTTGGGTGATAGGGTCCTGGCAAGGTGATTGGATCTCAGCATGGCTTTACTGCTCCATATACCCACCTCCTCATGCTCTGGGTGGAATAAGGATGACATATCTCTCCGGATACCAAGAACTGCCAAACTGGAACCCACATTTTGGACGACAAGAAGTGCTTTTGGTGGTGAGTACAAACACGTCTCAAGCCCATTGCATTTCCATCAGCCAGGAAAACTCCTTTCACATTGGATTAGGCAACTTCCCTCTCACAACAACATCTCCCATCACTTCAGGTTATTCCCTTAGGTGGAGGCAAACTGTACCACATTGGGAAGCAGGATGTTGTTATTACACGCTTCTCTGTTACTAACTTCATCAACAGAAGGAAACGCTCACACTGGCTGTCAAGAGAGCCAACCTGACCACAGGAATTCACTAAATGTGGACAAAGAATGTAATTCACTTTCATCCGTGAAAGGCACTGGTCACACAGGTGATATTGGAAGAATGCACAGTATTTCCTAGTCAGTGAAATTGGTGCCCTTTTTCTACTGAAAGGCAGTTTTCAGGAAAACCAGAAACTATACAGTACCATGAAACACTCGGGAAGGATATTCATTTCAACAAAAGTTCTCAGAGACAAAACACTACGCCTTTCATTCAAGGACATGAGGACTTATCGTCAGGGAGACTCAAGGCTTTTCCTCAAACTGACATTGGGAATTAAGCTATTTTCTGTACATCAGTGAGGCAAATTGAAAAAGAAAGATAACAAAAACACTATCACACACACACACACACTCACACACACAAAGTGATGGTATCCTAATTGATATCGAGTGAAGGAATTTCTTTGCTTGTAGGTACTAAATAGCAACTATTAGCAAAACCAGAAGTCAATGAACACCAGCACAGCCTAGTGCAAAGTCTCTCACATTCGATCAATTCCCACAGTGTAAAAGACAGGGTTTGATTGAAGGGGTCTTATACATGCCTGAATTGTGGGTATACAAAAGGAGTGTGATATAATTTGTACTGTGAGAACTTATTAGAACAAGCAAAGAAATTAACACATTTGCAAACTAGAAATATTGCCCACAGAAACACACACACACACACACACACACACACAGAGACACACACACAGAAGGAAACAAAATCTGTCCATAGTCATAACAAGGTCAATGTTGCCAGCAAGAGTTGAACGTCCTGGCATAATGCTACTGAGGGGATAATGTCCAGCACTTGAAAAAGGATCATGCTAGGAAAAATATGTGAAGTGACATCATTCCCACCAAGGTTCTTGGACGGAAGTCCTACTGCCATATTTATGCAAAGAAACAACCAAAGTGTAATCGACCTGAGTCTGGGCCTGAAGCAATCACTTGAATTGAAATCCTTTTCATTAAGTCAGTGATGCACGTTCACCCATGTATCATGATGCCTGGACATACACGGCACCTATTACCTGAATGATGAATCCTTCCTGTTATAGAATATATTGTACTTAATCTAACGAAAAGAAAGTTTGAAATATCCGAAATTATTGACTTCCAGGAAACAATCATGACTGCCATTTTGTGAAAAAGGGTATTTCCCAGAATCTGACATAAGAAATATTATGCTACCAACCCTGTGTGCAAGGGCTCCCACAAACACACATACACACACAAACACACCTGCACAGAAGCACACAAACAAATACACACACACACACACACACACACACACACATTCGTTGCTCCTTCAATAGCAAACATATTGGAGTCAGTGAATTTCTGGACGTTTATGTAATAAAAGTACCTTTCAGCAGTAACAATCCTTAAAGAATACCAGGAAAACCTGGAGAATCAGGTAAACTTCTTCCAAGATTCCTTGCCCACGGTTTAGAATACCCTGCAGGGCAGAGAAGAATTTCTCCCAGATCAACAGGTGCCTCGGCCTCCATGTAACCTCATTCTTACCATGCCAATCCGCTGGTAACACACCTGAAGATCAGGTGGCCTGGTGGGACCCGAAATCAAGACAGCATGTGTATCACAGTGAGAACCACGGTGGCCTATTCTGCAAACTGAGATCCAGCCCCAGGTTGCACACAGGCCTGTGGACATTCAAAACCATGGGACATGGATGATTTGCCTAGCAGTGAAGAATGGATTCCCCCAATATGAAGGGTCCACTCACCAATGTGCTCCTGGTATGCCTGCCCCACCTTCTCCTAGACCACACTTCACTGAGAAATCTTCCTCACAAGACAGCAGCACCTTCCTTGAGCTTCTTTCCCTTCTCTGGCTGAGCTACCATAGCAACAGGCCATGCAGGGGCTGCCTCAGGCCTTTCCAAGTTCAAGGGGCTGGGAGCCCACTGTGACATCACAACCATGTCTTTCCTGATTGGCCAAAGTGCTTAAGCACTCCCATTAAGGACCCTCCCCCTCCAGTCAACAGCCAATTCTGTGATAGGTTCCTGGCAAGAAGTTTGGATCTCAGCATGGCTTTACTGCTCCATAGTCCCAACTCCACTGGCTCTAGGCCGAATAAGGATGATATTTCCCTCCGGTTTCAAAGAACTTCCAATCTGGAACCCACATTTTGAAAGACAAGACGTGTTTTTTTGTGGTGAGTACAAAAAAATGACTCAAGCCCCTTGCACTTCCATCAGCCAGGAAAACTCCTTTCACATTGGATTAGGCAACTACCCTCTCGGAACAACATCTCCCATCACCTGAGGTTATTCCCTTATGTGGACGCAAAGTGTACCACACTGCTAACAAGGATGTTGTTATTCCAGGCTTCTCTGTTACTAACTTCATCAAAACAAACAAACGCACACACCCGCTGGCAAGAGCATGAAACTGACCACAGGAATTCACTTACTTTGGACTAACAAATTCATTCACTTTCATCCAAGAAATACACTGGTCACACGGGGGGTAGGCAAAGAATGCATACTATTTCCTAGTCAGTGAAATTGGAACCCTTTCTTTAATGAACAGCAGCTCAGGAGGAAAACCACAAACGATGCAACACCATGAAACACTCGGGAAGGACATTCATTTCTGCAAAAGTTCTCAGTGACAAAACACTACACCTTTCAATAAAGGAACTGAAGACTTAACGTCAGGGCAGCTCAAGGCTTTCCCTGGAACAGACATTGGGAATTAAGCTAATTTCTACAAATCAATGAGGCAAATTGAAGATAAAGAAAACAAACACACAATCAAACACTCAAACACACACACACACACATGCACAGCACACAAACAAATACACACATACACACACACACACACACACACACACACACACATACACACACATATTCATTGCTCCTTGAATAGCAAACATTTTGGAGTCAGTGAATTTCGGGACGTTTAGGTAAGAAAAGTACCTCTCAGCAGTAGCAATCCTAAATGAATACTAGGAAACCCTGCAGAATCAGGTTAACTTCTTCCAAAATTCCTTGGCCACGGTTTATAGAATCCTGCAAGGCAGAGAGAATTTCTGTCAGATCAACAGGTGCCGGGGTCACCATGTAGCCTCATTCTTACCTTGCCAATCTGCTAGTAACACACTGAAGATCAGGTGGTCTGGTGGGACGCTGAAATCAAGACAGCGTGTGTATCACAGTGACATCCACTGTGGCCTATTCTGCAAAAGGAGATTCAGCCCCAGGTGGATCACAAGCCTCTAGATATTCAAAACCGTGGGACATGGATGAGTTGGATAGCAGTGAGGAGTGGATTCCCCCAATCTGATGAGCTAAGGACACCCATGTGATCGTGCTCTCCTCGCACCCAGTTTCCCTAGGCCAAACATCACTGAGAAATCTTCCTCACAAGACAGGAGCACATTCTGTGAGTTTCTTTCCCTTGGCTGGCTGGGCTGCCATAGAAACAAGCCAGGCAGGAGCTGCCTCAGGACTCTCCAAGTTCAAGGGGCTTTGAGCCCACTGTGACATCACAAACATGTCTTTCCTGATTGGCCTGTGTGCAAAAGCACTCCCCTTAAGGACAGTCCCCCTCCCATCAACAGCTACTTGGGTGATAGGGTCCTGGCAAGGTGATTGGATCTCAGCATGGCTTTACTGCTCCATATACCCACCTCCTCATGCTCTGGGTGGAATAAGGATGACATATCTCTCCGGATACCAAGAACTGCCAAACTGGAACCCACATTTTGGACGACAAGAAGTGCTTTTGGTGGTGAGTACAAACACGTCTCAAGCCCATTGCATTTCCATCAGCCAGGAAAACTCCTTTCACATTGGATTAGGCAACTTCCCTCTCACAACAACATCTCCCATCACTTCAGGTTATTCCCTTAGGTGGAGGCAAACTGTACCACATTGGGAAGCAGGATGTTGTTATTACACGCTTCTCTGTTACTAACTTCATCAACAGAAGGAAACGCTCACACTGGCTGTCAAGAGAGCCAACCTGACCACAGGAATTCACTAAATGTGGACAAAGAATGTAATTCACTTTCATCCGTGAAAGGCACTGGTCACACAGGTGATATTGGAAGAATGCACAGTATTTCCTAGTCAGTGAAATTGGTGCCCTTTTTCTACTGAAAGGCAGTTTTCAGGAAAACCAGAAACTATACAGTACCATGAAACACTCGGGAAGGATATTCATTTCAACAAAAGTTCTCAGAGACAAAACACTACGCCTTTCATTCAAGGACATGAGGACTTATCGTCAGGGAGACTCAAGGCTTTTCCTCAAACTGACATTGGGAATTAAGCTATTTTCTGTACATCAGTGAGGCAAATTGAAAAAGAAAGATAACAAAAACACTATCACACACACACACACACTCACACACACAAAGTGATGGTATCCTAATTGATATCGAGTGAAGGAATTTCTTTGCTTGTAGGTACTAAATAGCAACTATTAGCAAAACCAGAAGTCAATGAACACCAGCACAGCCTAGTGCAAAGTCTCTCACATTCGATCAATTCCCACAGTGTAAAAGACAGGGTTTGATTGAAGGGGTCTTATACATGCCTGAATTGTGGGTATACAAAAGGAGTGTGATATAATTTGTACTGTGAGAACTTATTAGAACAAGCAAAGAAATTAACACATTTGCAAACTAGAAATATTGCCCACAGAAACATGCACACACACACACACACACACACACACACACAGAGACACACACACAGAAGGAAACAAAATCTGTCCATAGTCATAACAAGGTCAATGTTGCCAGCAAGAGTTGAACGTCCTGGCATAATGCTACTGAGGGGATAATGTCCAGCACTTGAAAAAGGATCATGCTAGGAAAAATATGTGAAGTGACATCATTCCCACCAAGGTTCTTGGACGGAAGTCCTACTGCCATATTTATGCAAAGAAACAACCAAAGTGTAATCGACCTGAGTCTGGGCCTGAAGCAATCACTTGAATTGAAATCCTTTTCATTAAGTCAGTGATGCACGTTCACCCATGTATCATGATGCCTGGACATACACGGCACCTATTACCTGAATGATGAATCCTTCCTGTTATAGAATATATTGTACTTAATCTAACGAAAAGAAAGTTTGAAATATCCGAAATTATTGACTTCCAGGAAACAATCATGACTGCCATTTTGTGAAAAAGGGTATTTCCCAGAATCTGACATAAGAAATATTATGCTACCAACCCTGTGTGCAAGGGCTCCCACAAACACACATACACACACAAACACACCTGCACAGAAGCACACAAACAAATACACACACACACACACACACACACACACACATTCGTTGCTCCTTCAATAGCAAACATATTGGAGTCAGTGAATTTCTGGACGTTTATGTAATAAAAGTACCTTTCAGCAGTAACAATCCTTAAAGAATACCAGGAAAACCTGGAGAATCAGGTAAACTTCTTCCAAGATTCCTTGCCCACGGTTTAGAATACCCTGCAGGGCAGAGAAGAATTTCTCCCAGATCAACAGGTGCCTCGGCCTCCATGTAACCTCATTCTTACCATGCCAATCCGCTGGTAACACACCTGAAGATCAGGTGGTCTGGTGGGACCCGAAATCAAGACAGCATGTGTATCACAGTGAGAACCACGGCGGCCTATTCTGCAAACTGAGATCCAGCCCCAGGTTGCACACAGGCCTGTGGACATTCAAAACCATGGGACATGGATGATTTGCCTAGCAGTGAAGAATGGATTCCCCCAATATGAAGGGTCCACTCACCAATGTGCTCCTGGTATGCCTGCCCCACCTTCTCCTAGACCACACTTCACTGAGAAATCTTCCTCACAAGACAGCAGCACCTTCCTTGAGCTTCTTTCCCTTCTCTGGCTGAGCTACCATAGCAACAGGCCATGCAGGGGCTGCCTCAGGCCTTTCCAAGTTCAAGGGGCTGGGAGCCCACTGTGACATCACAACCATGTCTTTCCTGATTGGCCAAAGTGCTTAAGCACTCCCATTAAGGACCCTCCCCCTCCAGTCAACAGCCAATTCTGTGATAGGTTCCTGGCAAGAAGTTTGGATCTCAGCATGGCTTTACTGCTCCATAGTCCCAACTCCACTGGCTCTAGGCCGAATAAGGATGATATTTCCCTCCGGTTTCAAAGAACTTCCAATCTGGAACCCACATTTTGAAAGACAAGACGTGTTTTTTTGTGGTGAGTACAAAAAAATGACTCAAGCCCCTTGCACTTCCATCAGCCAGGAAAACTCCTTTCACATTGGATTAGGCAACTACCCTCTCGGAACAACATCTCCCATCACCTGAGGTTATTCCCTTATGTGGACGCAAAGTGTACCACACTGCTAACAAGGATGTTGTTATTCCAGGCTTCTCTGTTACTAACTTCATCAAAACAAACAAACGCACACACCCGCTGGCAAGAGCATGAAACTGACCACAGGAATTCACTTACTTTGGACTAACAAATTCATTCACTTTCATCCAAGAAATACACTGGTCACACGGGGGGTAGGCAAAGAATGCATACTATTTCCTAGTCAGTGAAATTGGAACCCTTTCTTTAATGAACAGCAGCTCAGGAGGAAAACCACAAACGATGCAACACCATGAAACACTCGGGAAGGACATTCATTTCTGCAAAAGTTCTCAGTGACAAAACACTACACCTTTCAATAAAGGAACTGAAGACTTAACGTCAGGGCAGCTCAAGGCTTTCCCTGGAACAGACATTGGGAATTAAGCTAATTTCTACAAATCAATGAGGCAAATTGAAGATAAAGAAAACAAACACACAATCAAACACTCAAACACACACACACACACATGCACATCACACAAACAAATACACACATACACACACACACACACACACACACACACACACACATACACACACATATTCATTGCTCCTTGAATAGCAAACATTTTGGAGTCAGTGAATTTCGGGACGTTTAGGTAAGAAAAGTACCTCTCAGCAGTAGCAATCCTAAATGAATACTAGGAAACCCTGCAGAATCAGGTTAACTTCTTCCAAAATTCCTTGGCCACGGTTTATAGAATCCTGCAAGGCAGAGAGAATTTCTGTCAGATCAACAGGTGCCGGGGTCACCATGTAGCCTCATTCTTACCTTGCCAATCTGCTAGTAACACACTGAAGATCAGGTGGTCTGGTGGGACGCTGAAATCAAGACAGCGTGTGTATCACAGTGACATCCACTGTGGCCTATTCTGCAAAAGGAGATTCAGCCCCAGGTGGATCACAAGCCTCTAGACATTCAAAACCGTGGGACATGGATGAGTTGGATAGCAGTGAGGAGTGGATTCCCCCAATCTGATGAGCTAAGGACACCCATGTGATCGTGCTCTCCTCGCACCCAGTTTCCCTAGGCCAAACATCACTGAGAAATCTTCCTCACAAGACAGGAGCACATTCTGTGAGTTTCTTTCCCTTGGCTGGCTGGGCTGCCATAGAAACAAGCCAGGCAGGAGCTGCCTCAGGACTCTCCAAGTTCAAGGGGCTTTGAGCCCACTGTGACATCACAAACATGTCTTTCCTGATTGGCCTGTGTGCAAAAGCACTCCCCTTAAGGACAGTCCCCCTCCCATCAACAGCTACTTGGGTGATAGGGTCCTGGCAAGGTGATTGGATCTCAGCATGGCTTTACTGCTCCATATACCCACCTCCTCATGCTCTGGGTGGAATAAGGATGACATATCTCTCCGGATACCAAGAACTGCCAAACTGGAACCCACATTTTGGACGACAAGAAGTGCTTTTGGTGGTGAGTACAAACACGTCTCAAGCCCATTGCATTTCCATCAGCCAGGAAAACTCCTTTCACATTGGATTAGGCAACTTCCCTCTCACAACAACATCTCCCATCACTTCAGGTTATTCCCTTAGGTGGAGGCAAACTGTACCACATTGGGAAGCAGGATGTTGTTATTACACGCTTCTCTGTTACTAACTTCATCAACAGAAGGAAACGCTCACACTGGCTGTCAAGAGAGCCAACCTGACCACAGGAATTCACTAAATGTGGACAAAGAATGTAATTCACTTTCATCCGTGAAAGGCACTGGTCACACAGGTGATATTGGAAGAATGCACAGTATTTCCTAGTCAGTGAAATTGGTGCCCTTTTTCTACTGAAAGGCAGTTTTCAGGAAAACCAGAAACTATACAGTACCATGAAACACTCGGGAAGGATATTCATTTCAACAAAAGTTCTCAGAGACAAAACACTACGCCTTTCATTCAAGGACATGAGGACTTATCGTCAGGGAGACTCAAGGCTTTTCCTCAAACTGACATTGGGAATTAAGCTATTTTCTGTACATCAGTGAGGCAAATTGAAAAAGAAAGATAACAAAAACACTATCACACACACACACACACTCACACACACAAAGTGATGGTATCCTAATTGATATCGAGTGAAGGAATTTCTTTGCTTGTAGGTACTAAATAGCAACTATTAGCAAAACCAGAAGTCAATGAACACCAGCACAGCCTAGTGCAAAGTCTCTCACATTCGATCAATTCCCACAGTGTAAAAGACAGGGTTTGATTGAAGGGGTCTTATACATGCCTGAATTGTGGGTATACAAAAGGAGTGTGATATAATTTGTACTGTGAGAACTTATTAGAACAAGCAAAGAAATTAACACATTTGCAAACTAGAAATATTGCCCACAGAAACACACACACACACACACACACACACACACACACACACACACAGAGACACACACACAGAAGGAAACAAAATCTGTCCATAGTCATAACAAGGTCAATGTTGCCAGCAAGAGTTGAACGTCCTGGCATAATGCTACTGAGGGGATAATGTCCAGCACTTGAAAAAGGATCATGCTAGGAAAAATATGTGAAGTGACATCATTCCCACCAAGGTTCTTGGACGGAAGTCCTACTGCCATATTTATGCAAAGAAACAACCAAAGTGTAATCGACCTGAGTCTGGGCCTGAAGCAATCACTTGAATTGAAATCCTTTTCATTAAGTCAGTGATGCACGTTCACCCATGTATCATGATGCCTGGACATACACGGCACCTATTACCTGAATGATGAATCCTTCCTGTTATAGAATATATTGTACTTAATCTAACGAAAAGAAAGTTTGAAATATCCGAAATTATTGACTTCCAGGAAACAATCGTGACTGCCATTTTGTGAAAAAGGGTATTTCCCAGAATCTGACATAAGAAATATTATGCTACCAACCCTGTGTGCAAGGGCTCCCACAAACACACATACACACACAAACACACCTGCACAGAAGCACACAAACAAATACACACACACACACACACACACACACACACACACATTCGTTGCTCCTTCAATAGCAAACATATTGGAGTCAGTGAATTTCTGGACGTTTATGTAATAAAAGTACCTTTCAGCAGTAACAATCCTTAAAGAATACCAGGAAAACCTGGAGAATCAGGTAAACTTCTTCCAAGATTCCTTGCCCACGGTTTAGAATACCCTGCAGGGCAGAGAAGAATTGCTCCCAGATCAACAGGTGCCTCGGCCTCCATGTAACCTCATTCTTACCATGCCAATCCGCTGGTAACACACCTGAAGATCAGGTGGTCTGGTGGGACCCGAAATCAAGACAGCATGTGTATCACAGTGAGAACCACGGCGGCCTATTCTGCAAACTGAGATCCAGCCCCAGGTGGCACACAGGCCTGTGGACATTCAAAACCATGGGACATGGATGATTTGCCTAGCAGTGAAGAATGGATTCCCCCAATATGAAGGGTCCACTCACCAATGTGCTCCTGGTATGCCTGCCCCACCTTCTCCTAGACCACAGTTCACTGAGAAATCTTCCTCACAAGACAGCAGCACCTTCCTTGAGCTTCTTTCCCTTCTCTGGCTGAGCTACCATAGCAACAGGCCATGCAGGGGCTGCCTCAGGCCTTTCCAAGTTCAAGGGGCTGGGAGCCCACTGTGACATCACAACCATGTCTTTCCTGATTGGCCAAAGTGCTTAAGCACTCCCATTAAGGACCCTCCCCCTCCAGTCAACAGCCAATTCTGTGATAGGTTCCTGGCAAGAAGTTTGGATCTCAGCATGGCTTTACTGCTCCATAGTCCCAACTCCACTGGCTCTAGGCTGAATAAGGATGATATTTCCCTCCGGTTTCAAAGAACTTCCAATTTGGAACCCACATTTTGAAAGACAAGACGTGTTTTTTTGTGGTGAGTACAAAAAAATGACTCAAGCCCCTTGCACTTCCATCAGCCAGGAAAACTCCTTTCACATTGGATTAGGCAACTACCCTCTCGGAACAACATCTCCCATCACCTGAGGTTATTCCCTTATGTGGACGCAAAGTGTACCACACTGCTAACAAGGATGTTGTTATTCCAGGCTTCTCTGTTACTAACTTCATCAAAACAAACAAACGCACACACCCGCTGGCAAGAGCATGAAACTGACCACAGGAATTCACTTACTTTGGACAAACAAATTCATTCACTTTCATCCAAGAAATACACTGGTCACACGGGGGGTAGGCAAAGAATGCATACTATTTCCTACTCAGTGAAATTGGAACCCTTTCTTTAATGAACAGCAGCTCAGGAGGAAAACCACAAACGATGCAACACCATGAAACACTCGGGAAGGACATTCGTTTCTGCAAAAGTTCTCAGTGACAAAACACTACACCTTTCAATAAAGGAACTGAAGACTTAACGTCAGGGCAGCTCAAGGCTTTCCCTGGAACAGACATTGGGAATTAAGCTAATTTCTACAAATCAATGAGGCAAATTGAAGATAAAGAAAACAAACACACAATCAAACACTCAAACACACACACACACACATGCACATCACACAAACAAATACACACATACACACACACACACACACACACACACACACACACATACACACACATATTCATTGCTCCTTGAATAGCAAACATTTTGGAGTCAGTGAATTTCGGGACGTTTAGGTAAGAAAAGTACCTCTCAGCAGTAGCAATCCTAAATGAATACTAGGAAACCCTGCAGAATCAGGTTAACTTCTTCCAAAATTCCTTGGCCACGGTTTATAGAATCCTGCAAGGCAGAGAGAATTTCTGTCAGATCAACAGGTGCCGGGGTCACCATGTAGCCTCATTCTTACCTTGCCAATCTGCTAGTAACACACTGAAGATCAGGTGGTCTGGTGGGACGCTGAAATCAAGACAGCGTGTGTATCACAGTGACATCCACTGTGGCCTATTCTGCAAAAGGAGATTCAGCCCCAGGTGGATCACAAGCCTCTAGACATTCAAAACCGTGGGACATGGATGAGTTGGATAGCAGTGAGGAGTGGATTCCCCCAATCTGATGAGCTAAGGACACCCATGTGATCGTGCTCTCCTCGCACCCAGTTTCCCTAGGCCAAACATCACTGAGAAATCTTCCTCACAAGACAGGAGCACATTCTGTGAGTTTCTTTCCCTTGGCTGGCTGGGCTGCCATAGAAACAAGCCAGGCAGGAGCTGCCTCAGGACTCTCCAAGTTCAAGGGGCTTTGAGAACACTGTGACATCACAAACATGTCTTTCCTGATTGGCCTGTGTGCAAAAGCACTCCCCTTAAGGACAGTCCCCCTCCCATCAACAGCTACTTGGGTGATAGGGTCCTGGCAAGGTGATTGGATCTCAGCATGGCTTTACTGCTCCATATTCCCACCTCCTCATGCTCTGGGTGGAATAAGGATGACATATCTCTCCGGATTCCAAGAACTGCCAAACTGGAACCCACATTTTGGACGACAAGAAGTGCTTCTGGTGGTGAGTACAAACACGTCTCAAGCCCATTGCATTTCCATCAGCCAGGAAAACTCCTTTCACATTGGATTAGGCAACTTCCCTCTCACAACAACATCTCCCATCACTTCAGGTTATTCCCTTAGGTGGAGGCAAACTGTACCACATTGGGAAGCAGGATGTTGTTATTACACGCTTCTCTGTTACTAACTTCATCAACAGAAGGAAACGCTCACACTGGCTGTCAAGAGAGCCAACCTGACCACAGGAATTCACTAAATGTGGACAAAGAATGTAATTCACTTTCATCCGTGAAAGGCACTGGTCACACAGGTGATATTGGAAGAATGCACAGTATTTCCTAGTCAGTGAAATTGGTGCCCTTTTTCTACTGAAAGGCAGTTTTCAGGAAAACCAGAAACTATACAGTACCATGAAACACTCGAGAAGGATATTCATTTCAACAAAAGTTCTCAGAGACAAAACACTACGCCTTTCATTCAAGGACATGAGGACTTATCGTCAGGGAGACTCAAGGCTTTTCCTCAAACTGACATTGGGAATTAAGCTATTTTCTGTACATCAGTGAGGCAAATTGAAAAAGAAAGATAACAAAAACACTATCACACACACACACACACTCACACACACAAAGTGATGGTATACTAATTGATATCGAGTGAAGGAATTTCTTTGCTTGTAGGTACTAAATAGCAACTATTAGCAAAACCAGAAGTCAATGAACACCAGCACAGCCTAGTGCAAAGTCTCTCACATTCGATCAATTCCCACAGTGTAAAAGACAGGGTTTGATTGAAGGGGTCTTATACATGCCTGAATTGTGGGTATACAAAAGGAGTGTGATATAATTTGTACTGTGAGAACTTATTAGAACAAGCAAAGAAATTAACACATTTGCAAATTAGAAATATTGCCCACAGAAACATGCACACACACACACACACACACACACAAACACACACACAGACACACACACAGAAGGAAACAAAATCTGTCCATAGTCATAACAAGGTCAATGTTGCCAGCAAGAGTTGAACGTCCTGGCATAATGCTACTGAGGGGATAATGTCCAGCACTTGAAAAAGGATCATGCTAGGAAAAATATGTGAAGTGACATCATTCCCACCAAGGTTCTTGGACGGAAGTCCTACTGCCATATTTATGCAAAGAAACAACCAAAGTGTAATCGACCTGAGTCTGGGCCTGAAGCAATCACTTGAATTGAAATCCTTTTCATTAAGTCAGTGATGCACGTTCACCCATGTATCATGATGCCTGGACATACACGGCACCTATTACCTGAATGATGAATCCTTCCTGTTATAGAATATATTGTACTTAATCTAACGAAAAGAAAGTTTGAAATATCCGAAATTATTGACTTCCAGGAAACAATCGTGACTGCCATTTTGTGAAAAAGGGTATTTCCCAGAATCTGACATAAGAAATATTATGCTACCAACCCTGTGTGCAAGGGCTCCCACAAACACACATACACACACAAACACACCTGCACAGAAGCACACAAACAAATACACACACACACACACACACACACACACACATTCGTTGCTCCTTCAATAGCAAACATATTGGAGTCAGTGAATTTCTGGACGTTTATGTAATAAAAGTACCTTTCAGCAGTAACAATCCTTAAAGAATACCAGGAAAACCTGGAGAATCAGGTAAACTTCTTCCAAGATTCCTTGCCCACGGTTTAGAATACCCTGCAGGGCAGAGAAGAATTTCTCCCAGATCAACAGGTGCCTCGGCCTCCATGTAACCTCATTCTTACCATGCCAATCCGCTGGTAACACACCTGAAGATCAGGTGGTCTGGTGGGACCCGAAATCAAGACAGCATGTGTATCACAGTGAGAACCACGGCGGCCTATTCTGCAAACTGAGATCCAGCCCCAGGTGGCACACAGGCCTGTGGACATTCAAAACCATGGGACATGGATGATTTGCCTAGCAGTGAAGAATGGATTCCCCCAATATGAAGGGTCCACTCACCAATGTGCTCCTGGTATGCCTGCCCCACCTTCTCCTAGACCACACTTCACTGAGAAATCTTCCTCACAAGACAGCAGCACCTTCCTTGAGCTTCTTTCCCTTCTCTGGCTGAGCTACCATAGCAACAGGCCATGCAGGGGCTGCCTCAGGCCTTTCCAAGTTCAAGGGGCTGGGAGCCCACTGTGACATCACAACCATGTCTTTCCTGATTGGCCAAAGTGCTTAAGCACTCCCATTAAGGACCCTCCCCCTCCAGTCAACAGCCAATTCTGTGATAGGTTCCTGGCAAGAAGTTTGGATCTCAGCATGGCTTTACTGCTCCATAGTCCCAACTCCACTGGCTCTAGGCCGAATAAGGATGATATTTCCCTCCGGTTTCAAAGAACTTCCAATCTGGAACCCACATTTTGAAAGACAAGACGTGTTTTTTTGTGGTGAGTACAAAAAAATGACTCAAGACCCTTGCACTTCCATCAGCCAGGAAAACTCCTTTCACATTGGATTAGGCAACTACCCTCTCGGAACAACATCTCCCATCACCTGAGGTTATTCCCTTATGTGGACGCAAAGTGTACCACACTGCTAACAAGGATGTTGTTATTCCAGGCTTCTCTGTTACTAACTTCATCAAAACAAACAAACGCACACACCCGCTGGCAAGAGCATGAAACTGACCACAGGAATTCACTTACTTTGGACAAACAAATTCATTCACTTTCATCCAAGAAATACACTGGTCACACGGGGGGTAGGCAAAGAATGCATACTATTTCCTAGTCAGTGAAATTGGAACCCTTTCTTTAATGAACAGCAGCTCAGGAGGAAAACCACAAACGATGCAATACCATGAAACACTCGGGAAGGACATTCATTTCTGCAAAAGTTCTCAGTGACAAAACACTACACCTTTCAATAAAGGAACTGAAGACTTAACGTCAGGGCAGCTCAAGGTTTCCCTGGAAGAGACATTGGGAATTAAGCTAATTTCTGCAAATCAATGAGGCAAATTGAAGATAAAGAAAACAAACACACAATCAAACACTCAAACACACACACACACACATGCACAGCACACAAACAAATACACACATACAAACACACACACACAAACACACACACACACACATACACACACATATTCATTGCTCCTTGAATAGCAAACATTTTGGAGTCAGTGAATTTCGGGACGTTTAGGTAAGAAAAGTGCCTCTCAGCAGTAGCAATCCTAAATGAATACTAGGAAACCCTGCAGAATCAGGTTAACTTCTTCCAAAATTCCTTGGCCACGGTTTATAGAATCCTGCAAGGCAGAGAGAATTTCTGTCAGATCAACAGGTGCCGGGGTCACCATGTAGCCTCATTCTTACCTTGCCAATCTGCTAGTAACACACTGAAGATCAGGTGGTCTGGTGGGACGCTGAAATCAAGACAGAGTGTGTATCACAGTGACATCCACTGTGGCCTATTCTGCAAAAGGAGATTCAGCCCCAGGTGGATCACAAGCCTCTAGACATTCAAAACCGTGGGACATGGATGAGTTGGCTAGCAGTGAGGAATGGATTCCCCCAATCTGATGAGCTAAGGACACCCATGTGATCGTGCTCTCCTCGCACCCAGTTTCCCTAGGCCAAACATCACTGAGAAATCTTCCTCACAAGACAGGAGCACATTCTTTGACTTTCTTCCCTTGGCTGGCTGGGCTGCCATAGAAACAAGCCAGGCAGGAGCTGCCTCAGGACTCTCCAAGTTCAAGGGGCTTTGAGCCCACTGTGACATCACAAACATGTCTTTCCTGATTGGCCTGTGTGCAAAAGCACTCCCCTTAAGGACAGTCCCCCTCCCATCAACAGCTACTTGGGTGATAGGGTCCTGGCAAGGTGATTGGATCTCAGCATGGCTTTACTGCTCCATATTCCCACCTCCTCATGCTCTGGGTGGAATAAGGATGACATATCTCTCCGGATACCAAGAACTGCCAAACTGGAACCCACATTTTGGACGACAAGAAGTGCTTTTGGTGGTGAGTACAAACACGTCTCAAGCCCATTGCATTTCCATCAGCCAGGAAAACTCCTTTCACATTGGATTAGGCAACTTCCCTCTCACAACAACATCTCCCATCACTTCAGGTTATTCCCTTAGGTGGAGGCAAACTGTACCACATTGGGAAGCAGGATGTTGTTATTACACGCTTCTCTGTTACTAACTTCATCAACAGAAGGAAACGCTCACACTGGCTGTCAAGAGAGCCAACCTGACCACAGGAATTCACTAAATGTGGACAAAGAATGTAATTCACTTTCATCCGTGAAAGGCACTGGTCACACAGGTGATATTGGAAGAATGCACAGTATTTCCTAGTCAGTGAAATTGGTGCCCTTTTTCTACTGAAAGGCAGTTTTCAGGAAAACCAGAAACTATACAGTACCATGAAACACTCGGGAAGGATATTCATTTCAACAAAAGTTCTCAGAGACAAAACACTACGCCTTTCATTCAAGGACATGAGGACTTATCGTCAGGGAGACTCAAGGCTTTTCCTCAAACTGTCATTGGGAATTAAGCTATTTTCTGTACATCAGTGAGGCAAATTGAAAGAGAAAGATAACAAAAACACTATCACACACACACACACACTCACACACACAAAGTGATGGTATCCTAATTGATATCGAGTGAAGGAATTTCTTTGCTTGTAGGTACTAAATAGCAACTATTAGCAAAACCAGAAGTCAATGAACACCAGCACAGCCTAGTGCAAAGTCTCTCACATTCGATCAATTCCCACAGTGTAAAAGACAGGGTTTGATTGAAGGGGTCTTATACATGCCTGAATTGTGGGTATGCAAAAGGAGTGTGATATAATTTGTACTGTGAGAACTTATTAGAACAAGCAAAGAAATTAACACATTTGCAAACTAGAAATATTGCCCACAGAAACACGCACACACACACACACACACACACACACACAGAGACACACACACAGAAGGAAACAAAATCTGTCCATAGTCATAACAAGGTCAATGTTGCCAGCAAGAGTTGAACGTCCTGGCATAATGCTACTGAGGGGATAATGTCCAGCACTTGAAAAAGGATCATGCTAGGAAAAATATGTGAAGTGACATCATTCCCACCAAGGTTCTTGGACGGAAGTCCTACTGCCATATTTATGCAAAGAAACAACCAAAGTGTAATCGACCTGAGTCTGGGCCTGAAGCAATCACTTGAATTGAAATCCTTTTCATTAAGTCAGTGATGCACGTTCACCCATGTATCATGATGCCTGGACATACACGGCACCTATTACCTGAATGATGAATCCTTCCTGTTATAGAATATATTGTACTTAATCTAACGAAAAGAAAGTTTGAAATATCCGAAATTATTGACTTCCAGGAAACAATCGTGACTGCCATTTTGTGAAAAAGGGTATTTCCCAGAATCTGACATAAGAAATATTATGCTACCAACCCTGTGTGCAAGGGCTCCCACAAACACACATACACACACAAACACACCTGCACAGAAGCACACAAACAAATACACACACACACACACACACACACACACACATTCGTTGCTCCTTCAATAGCAAACATATTGGAGTCAGTGAATTTCTGGACGTTTATGTAATAAAAGTACCTTTCAGCAGTAACAATCCTTAAAGAATACCAGGAAAACCTGGAGAATCAGGTAAACTTCTTCCAAGATTCCTTGCCCACGGTTTAGAATACCCTGCAGGGCAGAGAAGAATTTCTCCCAGATCAACAGGTGCCTCGGCCTCCATGTAACCTCATTCTTACCATGCCAATCCGCTGGTAACACACCTGAAGATCAGGTGGTCTGGTGGGACCCGAAATCAAGACAGCATGTGTATCACAGTGAGAACCACGGTGGCCTATTCTGCAAACTGAGATCCAGCCCCAGGTGGCACACAGGCCTGTGGACATTCAAAACCATGGGACATGGATGATTTGCCTAGCAGTGAAGAATGGATTCCCCCAATATGAAGGGTCCACTCACCAATGTGCTCCTGGTATGCCTGCCCCACCTTCTCCTAGACCACACTCCACTGAGAAATCTTCCTCACAAGACAGCAGCACCTTCCTTGAGCTTCTTTCCCTTCTCTGGCTGAGCTACCATAGCAACAGGCCATGCAGGGGCTGCCTCAGGCCTTTCCAAGTTCAAGGGGCTGGGAGCCCACTGTGACATCACAACCATGTCTTTCCTGATTGGCCAAAGTGCTTAAGCACTCCCATTAAGGACCCTCCCCCTCCAGTCAACAGCCAATTCTGTGATAGGTTCCTGGCAAGAAGTTTGGATCTCAGCATGGCTTTACTGCTCCATAGTCCCAACTCCACTGGCTCTAGGCCGAATAAGGATGATATTTCCCTCCGGTTTCAAAGAACTTCCAATCTGGAACCCACATTTTGAAAGACAAGACGTGTTTTTTTGTGGTGAGTACAAAAAAATGACTCAAGACCCTTGCACTTCCATCAGCCAGGAAAACTCCTTTCACATTGGATTAGGCAACTACCCTCTCGGAACAACATCTCCCATCACCTGAGGTTATTCCCTTATGTGGACGCAAAGTGTACCACACTGCTAACAAGGATGTTGTTATTCCAGGCTTCTCTGTTACTAACTTCATCAAAACAAACAAACGCACACACCCGCTGGCAAGAGCATGAAACTGACCACAGGAATTCACTTACTTTGGACAAACAAATTCATTCACTTTCATCCAAGAAATACACTGGTCACACGGGGGGTAGGCAAAGAATGCATACTATTTCCTACTCAGTGAAATTGGAACACTTTCTTTAATGAACAGAGCTCAGGAGGAAAACCACAAACGATGCAATACCATGAAACACTCGGGAAGGACATTCATTTCTGCAAAAGTTCTCAGTGACAAAACACTACACCTTTCAATAAAGGAACTGAAGACTTAACGTCAGGGCAGCTCAAGGCTTTCCCTGGAACAGACATTGGGAATTAAGCTAATTTCTACAAATCAATGAGGCAAATTGAAGATAAAGAAAACAAACACACAATCAAACACTCAAACACACACACACACACATGCACAGCACACAAACAAATACACACATACACACACACACACACACACACACACACACATACACACACATATTCATTGCTCCTTGAATAGCAAACATTTTGGAGTCAGTGAATTTCGGGACGTTTAGGTAAGAAAAGTACCTCTCAGCAGTAGCAATCCTAAATGAATACTAGGAAACCCTGCAGAATCAGGTTAACTTCTTCCAAAATTCCTTGGCCACGGTTTATAGAATCCTGCAAGGCAGAGAGAATTTCTGTCAGATCAACAGGTGCCGGGGTCACCATGTAGCCTCATTCTTACCTTGCCAATCTGCTAGTAACACACTGAAGATCAGGTGGTCTGGTGGGACGCTGAAATCAAGACAGAGTGTGTATCACAGTGACATCCACTGTGGCCTATTCTGCAAAAGGAGATTCAGCCCCAGGTGGATCACAAGCCTCTAGACATTCAAAACCGTGGGACATGGATGAGTTGGCTAGCAGTGAGGAATGGATTCCCCCAATCTGATGAGCTAAGGACACCCATGTGATCGTGCTCTCCTCGCACCCAGTTTCCCTAGGCCAAACATCACTGAGAAATCTTCCTCACAAGACAGGAGCACATTCTTTGACTTTCTTCCCTTGGCTGGCTGGGCTGCCATAGAAACAAGCCAGGCAGGAGCTGCCTCAGGACTCTCCAAGTTCAAGGGGCTTTGAGCCCACTGTGACATCACAAACATGTCTTTCCTGATTGGCCTGTGTGCAAAAGCACTCCCCTTAAGGACAGTCCCCCTCCCATCAACAGCTACTTGGGTGATAGGGTCCTGGCAAGGTGATTGGATCTCAGCATGGCTTTACTGCTCCATATTCCCACCTCCTCATGCTCTGGGTGGAATAAGGATGACATATCTCTCCGGATACCAAGAACTGCCAAACTGGAACCCACATTTTGGACGACAAGAAGTGCTTTTGGTGGTGAGTACAAACACGTCTCAAGCCCATTGCATTTCCATCAGCCAGGAAAACTCCTTTCACATTGGATTAGGCAACTTCACTCTCACAACAACATCTCCCATCACTTCAGGTTATTCCCTTAGGTGGAGGCAAACTGTACCACATTGGGAAGCAGGATGTTGTTATTACACGCTTCTCTGTTACTAACTTCATCAACAGAAGGAAACGCTCACACTGGCTGTCAAGAGAGCCAACCTGACCACAGGAATTCACTAAATGTGGACAAAGAATGTAATTCACTTTCATCCGTGAAAGGCACTGGTCACACAGGTGATATTGGAAGAATGCACAGTATTTCCTAGTCAGTGAAATTGGTGCCCTTTTTCTACTGAAAGGCAGTTTTCAGGAAAACCAGAAACTATACAGTACCATGAAACACTCGGGAAGGATATTCATTTCAACAAAAGTTCTCAGAGACAAAACACTACGCCTTTCATTCAAGGACATGAGGACTTATCGTCAGGGAGACTCAAGGCTTTTCCTCAAACTGACATTGGGAATTAAGCTATTTTCTGTACATCAGTGAGGCAAATTGAAAGAGAAAGATAACAAAAACACTATCACACACACACACACACTCACACACACAAAGTGATGGTATCATAATTGATATCGAGTGAAGGAATTTCTTTGCTTGTAGGTACTAAATAGCAACTATTAGCAAAACCAGAAGTCAATGAACACCAGCACAGCCTAGTGCAAAGTCTCTCACATTCGATCAATTCCCACAGTGTAAAAGACAGGGTTTGATTGAAGGGGTCTTATACATGCCTGAATTGTGGGTATGCAAAAGGAGTGTGATATAATTTGTACTGTGAGAACTTATTAGAACAAGCAAAGAAATTAACACATTTGCAAACTAGAAATATTGCCCACAGAAACACGCACACACACACACACACACACACACACACACAGAGACACACACACAGAAGGAAACAAAATCTGTCCATAGTCATAACAAGGTCAATGTTGCCAGCAAGAGTTGAACGTCCTGGCATAATGCTACTGAGGGGATAATGTCCAGCACTTGAAAAAGGATCATGCTAGGAAAAATATGTGAAGTGACATCATTCCCACCAAGGTTCTTGGACGGAAGTCCTACTGCCATATTTATGCAAAGAAACAACCAAAGTGTAATCGACCTGAGTCTGGGCCTGAAGCAATCACTTGAATTGAAATCCTTTTCATTAAGTCAGTGATGCACGTTCACCCATGTATCATGATGCCTGGACATACACGGCACCTATTACCTGAATGATGAATCCTTCCTGTTATAGAATATATTGTACTTAATCTAACGAAAAGAAAGTTTGAAATATCCGAAATTATTGACTTCCAGGAAACAATCGTGACTGCCATTTTGTGAAAAAGGGTATTTCCCAGAATCTGACATAAGAAATATTATGCTACCAACCCTGTGTGCAAGGGCTCCCACAAACACACATACACACACAAACACACCTGCACAGAAGCACACAAACAAATACACACACACACACACACACACACACACACATTCGTTGCTCCTTCAATAGCAAACATATTGGAGTCAGTGAATTTCTGGACGTTTATGTAATAAAAGTACCTTTCAGCAGTAACAATCCTTAAAGAATACCAGGAAAACCTGGAGAATCAGGTAAACTTCTTCCAAGATTCCTTGCCCACGGTTTAGAATACCCTGCAGGGCAGAGAAGAATTTCTCCCAGATCAACAGGTGCCTCGGCCTCCATGTAACCTCATTCTTACCATGCCAATCCGCTGGTAACACACCTGAAGATCAGGTGGTCTGGTGGGACCCGAAATCAAGACAGCATGTGTATCACAGTGAGAACCACGGTGGCCTATTCTGCAAACTGAGATCCAGCCCCAGGTGGCACACAGGCCTGTGGACATTCAAAACCATGGGACATGGATGATTTGCCTAGCAGTGAAGAATGGATTCCCCCAATATGAAGGGTCCACTCACCAATGTGCTCCTGGTATGCCTGCCCCACCTTCTCCTAGACCACACTCCACTGAGAAATCTTCCTCACAAGACAGCAGCACCTTCCTTGAGCTTCTTTCCCTTCTCTGGCTGAGCTACCATAGCAACAGGCCATGCAGGGGCTGCCTCAGGCCTTTCCAAGTTCAAGGGGCTGGGAGCCCACTGTGACATCACAACCATGTCTTTCCTGATTGGCCAAAGTGCTTAAGCACTCCCATTAAGGACCCTCCCCCTCCAGTCAACAGCCAATTCTGTGATAGGTTCCTGGCAAGAAGTTTGGATCTCAGCATGGCTTTACTGCTCCATAGTCCCAACTCCACTGGCTCTAGGCCGAATAAGGATGATATTTCCCTCCGGTTTCAAAGAACTTCCAATCTGGAACCCACATTTTGAAAGACAAGACGTGTTTTTTTGTGGTGAGTACAAAAAAATGACTCAAGACCCTTGCACTTCCATCAGCCAGGAAAACTCCTTTCACATTGGATTAGGCAACTACCCTCTCGGAACAACATCTCCCATCACCTGAGGTTATTCCCTTATGTGGACGCAAAGTGTACCACACTGCTAACAAGGATGTTGTTATTCCAGGCTTCTCTGTTACTAACTTCATCAAAACAAACAAACGCACACACCCGCTGGCAAGAGCATGAAACTGACCACAGGAATTCACTTACTTTGGACAAACAAATTCATTCACTTTCATCCAAGAAATACACTGGTCACACGGGGGGTAGGCAAAGAATGCATACTATTTCCTACTCAGTGAAATTGGAACCCTTTCTTTAATGAACAGCAGCTCAGGAGGAAAACCACAAACGATGCAATACCATGAAACACTCGGGAAGGACATTCATTTCTGCAAAAGTTCTCAGTGACAAAACACTACACCTTTCAATAAAGGAACTGAAGACTTAACGTCAGGGCAGCTCAAGGCTTTCCCTGGAACAGACATTGGGAATTAAGCTAATTTCTACAAATCAATGAGGCAAATTGAAGATAAAGAAAACAAACACACAATCAAACACTCAAACACACACACACACACATGCACAGCACACAAACAAATACACACATACACACACACACACACACACACACACACACATACACACACATATTCATTGCTCCTTGAATAGCAAACATTTTGGAGTCAGTGAATTTCGGGACGTTTAGGTAAGAAAAGTACCTCTCAGCAGTAGCAATCCTAAATGAATACTAGGAAACCCTGCAGAATCAGGTTAACTTCTTCCAAAATTCCTTGGCCACGGTTTATAGAATCCTGCAAGGCAGAGAGAATTTCTGTCAGATCAACAGGTGCCGGGGTCACCATGTAGCCTCATTCTTACCTTGCCAATCTGCTAGTAACACACTGAAGATCAGGTGGTCTGGTGGGACGCTGAAATCAAGACAGAGTGTGTATCACAGTGACATCCACTGTGGCCTATTCTGCAAAAGGAGATTCAGCCCCAGGTGGATCACAAGCCTCTAGACATTCAAAACCGTGGGACATGGATGAGTTGGCTAGCAGTGAGGAATGGATTCCCCCAATCTGATGAGCTAAGGACACCCATGTGATCGTGCTCTCCTCGCACCCAGTTTCCCTAGGCCAAACATCACTGAGAAATCTTCCTCACAAGACAGGAGCACATTCTTTGACTTTCTTCCCTTGGCTGGCTGGGCTGCCATAGAAACAAGCCAGGCAGGAGCTGCCTCAGGACTCTCCAAGTTCAAGGGGCTTTGAGCCCACTGTGACATCACAAACATGTCTTTCCTGATTGGCCTGTGTGCAAAAGCACTCCCCTTAAGGACAGTCCCCCTCCCATCAACAGCTACTTGGGTGATAGGGTCCTGGCAAGGTGATTGGATCTCAGCATGGCTTTACTGCTCCATATTCCCACCTCCTCATGCTCTGGGTGGAATAAGGATGACATATCTCTCCGGATACCAAGAACTGCCAAACTGGAACCCACATTTTGGACGACAAGAAGTGCTTTTGGTGGTGAGTACAAACACGTCTCAAGCCCATTGCATTTCCATCAGCCAGGAAAACTCCTTTCACATTGGATTAGGCAACTTCCCTCTCACAACAACATCTCCCATCACTTCAGGTTATTCCCTTAGGTGGAGGCAAACTGTACCACATTGGGAAGCAGGATGTTGTTATTACACGCTTCTCTGTTACTAACTTCATCAACAGAAGGAAACGCTCACACTGGCTGTCAAGAGAGCCAACCTGACCACAGGAATTCACTAAATGTGGACAAAGAATGTAATTCACTTTCATCCGTGAAAGGCACTGGTCACACAGGTGATATTGGAAGAATGCACAGTATTTCCTAGTCAGTGAAATTGGTGCCCTTTTTCTACTGAAAGGCAGTTTTCAGGAAAACCAGAAACTATACAGTACCATGAAACACTCGGGAAGGATATTCATTTCAACAAAAGTTCTCAGAGACAAAACACTACGCCTTTCATTCAAGGACATGAGGACTTATCGTCAGGGAGACTCAAGGCTTTTCCTCAAACTGACATTGGGAATTAAGCTATTTTCTGTACATCAGTGAGGCAAATTGAAAGAGAAAGATAACAAAAACACTATCACACACACACACACACTCACACACACAAAGTGATGGTATCATAATTGATATCGAGTGAAGGAATTTCTTTGCTTGTAGGTACTAAATAGCAACTATTAGCAAAACCAGAAGTCAATGAACACCAGCACAGCCTAGTGCAAAGTCTCTCACATTCGATCAATTCCCACAGTGTAAAAGACAGGGTTTGATTGAAGGGGTCTTATACATGCCTGAATTGTGGGTATGCAAAAGGAGTGTGATATAATTTGTACTGTGAGAACTTATTAGAACAAGCAAAGAAATTAACACATTTGCAAACTAGAAATATTGCCCACAGAAACACGCACACACACACACACACACACACACACACAGAGACACACACACAGAAGGAAACAAAATCTGTCCATAGTCATAACAAGGTCAATGTTGCCAGCAAGAGTTGAACGTCCTGGCATAATGCTACTGAGGGGATAATGTCCAGCACTTGAAAAAGGATCATGCTAGGAAAAATATGTGAAGTGACATCATTCCCACCAAGGTTCTTGGACGGAAGTCCTACTGCCATATTTATGCAAAGAAACAACCAAAGTGTAATCGACCTGAGTCTGGGCCTGAAGCAATCACTTGAATTGAAATCCTTTTCATTAAGTCAGTGATGCACGTTCACCCATGTATCATGATGCCTGGACATACACGGCACCTATTACCTGAATGATGAATCCTTCCTGTTATAGAATATATTGTACTTAATCTAACGAAAAGAAAGTTTGAAATATCCGAAATTATTGACTTCCAGGAAACAATCGTGACTGCCATTTTGTGAAAAAGGGTATTTCCCAGAATCTGACATAAGAAATATTATGCTACCAACCCTGTGTGCAAGGGCTCCCACAAACACACATACACACACAAACACACCTGCACAGAAGCACACAAACAAATACACACACACACACACACACACACACACACATTCGTTGCTCCTTCAATAGCAAACATATTGGAGTCAGTGAATTTCTGGACGTTTATGTAATAAAAGTACCTTTCAGCAGTAACAATCCTTAAAGAATACCAGGAAAACCTGGAGAATCAGGTAAACTTCTTCCAAGATTCCTTGCCCACGGTTTAGAATACCCTGCAGGGCAGAGAAGAATTTCTCCCAGATCAACAGGTGCCTCGGCCTCCATGTAACCTCATTCTTACCATGCCAATCCGCTGGTAACACACCTGAAGATCAGGTGGTCTGGTGGGACCCGAAATCAAGACAGCATGTGTATCACAGTGAGAACCACGGTGGCCTATTCTGCAAACTGAGATCCAGCCCCAGGTGGCACACAGGCCTGTGGACATTCAAAACCATGGGACATGGATGATTTGCCTAGCAGTGAAGAATGGATTCCCCCAATATGAAGGGTCCACTCACCAATGTGCTCCTGGTATGCCTGCCCCACCTTCTCCTAGACCACACTCCACTGAGAAATCTTCCTCACAAGACAGCAGCACCTTCCTTGAGCTTCTTTCCCTTCTCTGGCTGAGCTACCATAGCAACAGGCCATGCAGGGGCTGCCTCAGGCCTTTCCAAGTTCAAGGGGCTGGGAGCCCACTGTGACATCACAACCATGTCTTTCCTGATTGGCCAAAGTGCTTAAGCACTCCCATTAAGGACCCTCCCCCTCCAGTCAACAGCCAATTCTGTGATAGGTTCCTGGCAAGAAGTTTGGATCTCAGCATGGCTTTACTGCTCCATAGTCCCAACTCCACTGGCTCTAGGCCGAATAAGGATGATATTTCCCTCCGGTTTCAAAGAACTTCCAATCTGGAACCCACATTTTGAAAGACAAGACGTGTTTTTTTGTGGTGAGTACAAAAAAATGACTCAAGACCCTTGCACTTCCATCAGCCAGGAAAACTCCTTTCACATTGGATTAGGCAACTACCCTCTCGGAACAACATCTCCCATCACCTGAGGTTATTCCCTTATGTGGACGCAAAGTGTACCACACTGCTAACAAGGATGTTGTTATTCCAGGCTTCTCTGTTACTAACTTCATCAAAACAAACAAACGCACACACCCGCTGGCAAGAGCATGAAACTGACCACAGGAATTCACTTACTTTGGACAAACAAATTCATTCACTTTCATCCAAGAAATACACTGGTCACACGGGGGGTAGGCAAAGAATGCATACTATTTCCTAGTCAGTGAAATTGGAACCCTTTCTTTAATGAACAGCAGCTCAGGAGGAAAACCACAAACGATGCAATACCATGAAACACTCGGGAAGGACATTCATTTCTGCAAAAGTTCTCAGTGACAAAACACTACACCTTTCAATAAAGGAACTGAAGACTTAACGTCAGGGCAGCTCAAGGCTTTCCCTGGAACAGACATTGGGAATTAAGCTAATTTCTACAAATCAATGAGGCAAATTGAAGATAAAGAAAACAAACACACAATCAAACACTCAAACACACACACACACACATGCACAGCACACAAACAAATACACACATACACACACACACACACACACACACACACACACATACACACACATATTCATTGCTCCTTGAATAGCAAACATTTTGGAGTCAGTGAATTTCGGGACGTTTAGGTAAGAAAAGTACCTCTCAGCAGTAGCAATCCTAAATGAATACTAGGAAACCCTGCAGAATCAGGTTAACTTCTTCCAAAATTCCTTGGCCACGGTTTATAGAATCCTGCAAGGCAGAGAGAATTTCTGTCAGATCAACAGGTGCCGGGGTCACCATGTAGCCTCATTCTTACCTTGCCAATCTGCTAGTAACACACTGAAGATCAGGTGGTCTGGTGGGACGCTGAAATCAAGACAGCGTGTGTATCACAGTGACATCCACTGTGGCCTATTCTGCAAAAGGAGATTCAGCCCCAGGTGGATCACAACCCTCTAGACATTCAAAACCGTGGGACATGGATGAGTTGGCTAGCAGTGAGGAATGGATTCCCCCAATCTGATGAGCTAAGGACACCCATGTGATCGTGCTCTCCTCGCACCCAGTTTCCCTAGGCCAAACATCACTGAGAAATCTTCCTCACAAGACAGGAGCACATTCTGTGAGTTTCTTTCCCTTGGCTGGCTGGGCTGCCATAGAAACAAGCCAGGCAGGAGCTGCCTCAGGACTCTCCAAGTTCAAGGGGCTTTGAGCCCACTGTGACATCACAAACATGTCTTTCCTGATTGGCCCGTGTGCAAAAGCACTCCCCTTAAGGACAGTCCCCCTCCCATCAACAGCTACTTGGGTGATAGGGTCCTGGCAAGGTGATTGGATCTCAGCATGGCTTTACTGCTCCATATTCCCACCTCCTCATGCTCTGGGTGGAATAAGGATGACATATCTCTCCGGATTCCAAGAACTGCCAAACTGGAACCCATATTTTGGACGACAAGAAGTGCTTTTGGTGGTGAGTACAAACACGTCTCAAGCCCATTGCATTTCCATCAGCCAGGAAAACTCCTTTCACATTGGATTAGGCAACTTCCCTCTCACAACAACATCTCCCATCACTTCAGGTTATTCCCTTAGGTGGAGGCAAACTGTACCACATTGGGAAGCAGGATGTTATTATTACACGCTTCTCTGTTACTAACTTCATCAAAAGAAGGAAACGCTCACACTGGCTGTCAAGAGAGCCAACCTGACCACAGGAATTCACTAAATGTGGACAAAGAATGTAATTCACTTTCATCCGTGAAAGGCACTGGTCACACAGGTGATATTGGAAGAATGCACAGTATTTCCTAGTCAGTGAAATTGGTGCCCTTTTTCTACTGAAAGGCAGTTTTCAGGAAAACCAGAAACTATACAGTACCATGAAACACTCGGGAAGGATATTCATTTCAACAAAATTCTCAGAGACAAAACACTACTCCTTTCATTCAAGGACATGAGGACTTATCGTCAGGGAGACTCAAGGCTTTTCCTCAAACTGACATTGGGAATTAAGCTATTTTCTGTACATCAGTGAGGCAAATTGAAAGAGAAAGATAACAAAAACACTATCACACACACACACACACACTCACACACACAAAGTGATGGTATCCTAATTGATATCGAGTGAAGGAATTTCTTTGCTTGTAGGTACTAAATAGCAACTATTAGCAAAACCAGAAGTCAATGAACACCAGCACAGCCTAGTGCAAAGTCTCTCACATTCGATCAATTCCCACAGTGTAAAAGACAGGGTTTGATTGAAGGGGTCTTATACATGCCTGAATTGTGGGTATGCAAAAGGAGTGTGATATAATTTATACTGTGAGAACTTATTAGAACAAGCAAAGAAATTAACACATTTGCAAACTAGAAATATTGCCCACAGAAACACGCACACACACACACACACACACACACACACACAGAGACACACACACAGAAGGAAACAAAATCTGTCCATAGTCATAACAAGGTCAATGTTGCCAGCAAGAGTTGAACGTCCTGGCATAATGCTACTGAGGGGATAATGTCCAGCACTTGAAAAAGGATCATGCTAGGAAAAATATGTGAAGTGACATCATTCCCACCAAGGTTCTTGGACGGAAGTCCTACTGCCATATTTATGCAAAGAAACAACCAAAGTGTAATCGACCTGAGTCTGGGCCTGAAGCAATCACTTGAATTGAAATCCTTTTCATTAAGTCAGTGATGCACGTTCACCCATGTATCATGATGCCTGGACATACACGGCACCTATTACCTGAATGATGAATCCTTCCTGTTATAGAATATATTGTACTTAATCTAACGAAAAGAAAGTTTGAAATATCCGAAATTATTGACTTCCAGGAAACAATCGTGACTGCCATTTTGTGAAAAAGGGTATTTCCCAGAATCTGACATAAGAAATATTATGCTACCAACCCTGTGTGCAAGGGCTCCCACAAACACACATACACACACAAACACACCTGCACAGAAGCACACAAACAAATACACACACACACACACACACACACACACACACACATTCGTTGCTCCTTCAATAGCAAACATATTGGAGTCAGTGAATTTCTGGACGTTTATGTAATAAAAGTACCTTTCAGCAGTAACAATCCTTAAAGAATACCAGGAAAACCTGGAGAATCAGGTAAACTTCTTCCAAGATTCCTTGCCCACGGTTTAGAATACCCTGCAGGGCAGAGAAGAATTTCTCCCAGATCAACAGGTGCCTCGGCCTCCATGTAACCTCATTCTTACCATGCCAATCCGCTGGTAACACACCTGAAGATCAGGTGGTCTGGTGGGACCCGAAATCAAGACAGCATGTGTATCACAGTGAGAACCACGGTGGCCTATTCTGCAAACTGAGATCCAGCCCCAGGTGGCACACAGGCCTGTGGACATTCAAAACCATGGGACATGGATGATTTGCCTAGCAGTGAAGAATGGATTCCCCCAATATGAAGGGTCCACTCACCAATGTGCTCCTGGTATGCCTGCCCCACCTTCTCCTAGACCACACTCCACTGAGAAATCTTCCTCACAAGACAGCAGCACCTTCCTTGAGCTTCTTTCCCTTCTCTGGCTGAGCTACCATAGCAACAGGCCATGCAGGGGCTGCCTCAGGCCTTTCCAAGTTCAAGGGGCTGGGAGCCCACTGTGACATCACAACCATGTCTTTCCTGATTGGCCAAAGTGCTTAAGCACTCCCATTAAGGACCCTCCCCCTCCAGTCAACAGCCAATTCTGTGATAGGTTCCTGGCAAGAAGTTTGGATCTCAGCATGGCTTTACTGCTCCATAGTCCCAACTCCACTGGCTCTAGGCCGAATAAGGATGATATTTCCCTCCGGTTTCAAAGAACTTCCAATCTGGAACCCACATTTTGAAAGACAAGACGTGTTTTTTTGTGGTGAGTACAAAAAAATGACTCAAGACCCTTGCACTTCCATCAGCCAGGAAAACTCCTTTCACATTGGATTAGGCAACTACCCTCTCGGAACAACATCTCCCATCACCTGAGGTTATTCCCTTATGTGGACGCAAAGTGTACCACACTGCTAACAAGGATGTTGTTATTCCAGGCTTCTCTGTTACTAACTTCATCAAAACAAACAAACGCACACACCCGCTGGCAAGAGCATGAAACTGACCACAGGAATTCACTTACTTTGGACAAACAAATTCATTCACTTTCATCCAAGAAATACACTGGTCACACGGGGGGTAGGCAAAGAATGCATACTATTTCCTACTCAGTGAAATTGGAACCCTTTCTTTAATGAACAGCAGCTCAGGAGGAAAACCACAAACGATGCAATACCATGAAACACTCGGGAAGGACATTCATTTCTGCAAAAGTTCTCAGTGACAAAACACTACACCTTTCAATAAAGGAACTGAAGACTTAACGTCAGGGCAGCTCAAGGCTTTCCCTGGAACAGACATTGGGAATTAAGCTAATTTCTACAAATCAATGAGGCAAATTGAAGATAAAGAAAACAAACACACAATCAAACACTCAAACACACACACACACACATGCACAGCACACAAACAAATACACACATACACACACACACACACACATACACACACATATTCATTGCTCCTTGAATAGCAAACATTTTGGAGTCAGTGAATTTCGGGACGTTTAGGTAAGAAAAGTACCTCTCAGCAGTAGCAATCCTAAATGAATACTAGGAAACCCTGCAGAATCAGGTTAACTTCTTCCAAAATTCCTTGGCCACGGTTTATAGAATCCTGCAAGGCAGAGAGAATTTCTGTCAGATCAACAGGTGCCGGGGTCACCATGTAGCCTCATTCTTACCTTGCCAATCTGCTAGTAACACACTGAAGATCAGGTGGTCTGGTGGGACGCTGAAATCAAGACAGCGTGTGTATCACAGTGACATCCACTGTGGCCTATTCTGCAAAAGGAGATTCAGCCCCAGGTGGATCACAAGCCTCTAGACATTCAAAACCGTGGGACATGGATGAGTTGGCTAGCAGTGAGGAATGGATTCCCCCAATCTGATGAGCTAAGGACACCCATGTGATCGTGCTCTCCTCACACCCAGTTTCCCTAGGCCAAACATCACTGAGAAATCTTCCTCACAAGACAGGAGCACATTCTGTGAGTTTCTTTCCCTTGGCTGGCTGGGCTGCCATAGAAACAAGCTAGGCAGGAGCTGCCTCAGGACTCTCCAAGTTCAAGGGGCTTTGAGCCCACTGTGACATCACAAACATGTCTTTCCTGATTGGCCCGTGTGCAAAAGCACTCCCCTTAAGGACAGTCCCCCTCCCATCAACAGCTACTTGGGTGATAGGGTCCTGGCAAGGTGATTGGATCTCAGCATGGCTTTACTGCTCCATATTCCCACCTCCTCATGCTCTGGGTGGAATAAGGATGACATATCTCTCCGGATTCCAAGAACTGCCAAACTGGAACCCATATTTTGGACGACAAGAAGTGCTTTTGGTGGTGAGTACAAACACGTCTCAAGCCCATTGCATTTCCATCAGCCAGGAAAACTCCTTTCACATTGGATTAGGCAACTTCCCTCTCACAACAACATCTCCCATCACTTCAGGTTATTCCCTTAGGTGGAGGCAAACTGTACCACATTGGGAAGCAGGATGTTATTATTACACGCTTCTCTGTTACTAACTTCATCAAAAGAAGGAAACGCTCACACTGGCTGTCAAGAGAGCCAACCTGACCACAGGAATTCACTAAATGTGGACAAAGAATGTAATTCACTTTCATCCGTGAAAGGCACTGGTCACACAGGTGATATTGGAAGAATGCACAGTATTTCCTAGTCAGTGAAATTGGTGCCCTTTTTCTACTGAAAGGCAGTTTTCAGGAAAACCAGAAACTATACAGTACCATGAAACACTCGGGAAGGATATTCATTTCAACAAAAGTTCTCAGAGACAAAACACTACGCCTTTCATTCAAGGACATGAGGACTTATCGTCAGGGAGACTCAAGGCTTTTCCTCAAACTGACATTGGGAATTAAGCTATTTTCTGTACATCAGTGAGGCAAATTGAAAGAGAAAGATAACAAAAACACTATCACACACACACACACACTCACACACACAAAGTGATGGTATCCTAATTGATATCGAGTGAAGGAATTTCTTTGCTTGTATGTACTAAATAGCAACTATTAGCAAAACCAGAAGTCAATGAACACCAGCACAGCCTAGTGCAAAGTCTCTCACATTCGATCAATTCCCACAGTGTAAAAGACAGGGTTTGATTGAAGGGGTCTTATACATGCCTGAATTGTGGGTATACAAAAGGAGTGTGATATAATTTGTACTGTGAGAACTTATTAGAACAAGCAAAGAAATTAACACATTTGCAAACTAGAAATATTGCCCACAGAAACACGCACGCACACACACACACACACACACACACACACACACACACACAGAGACACACACACAGAAGGAAACAAAATCTGTCCATAGTCATAACAAGGTCAATGTTGCCATCAAGAGTTGAACGTTCTGGCATAATGCTACTGAGGGGATAATGTCCAGCACTTGAAAAAGGATCATGCTAGGAAAAATATGTGAAGTGACATCATTCCCACCAAGGTTCTTGGACGGAAGTCCTACTGCCATATTTATGCAAAGAAACAACCAAAGTGTAATCGACCTGAGTCTGGGCCTGAAGCAATCACTTGAATTGAAATCCTTTTCATTAAGTCAGTGATGCACGTTCACCCATGTATCATGATGCCTGGACATACACGGCACCTATTACCTGAATGATGAATCCTTCCTGTTATAGAATATATTGTACTTAATCTAACGAAAAGAAAGTTTGAAATATCCGAAATTATTGACTTCCAGGAAACAATCGTGACTGCCATTTTGTGAAAAAGGGTATTTCCCAGAATCTGACATAAGAAATATTATGCTACCAACCCTGTGTGCAAGGGCTCCCACAAACACACATACACACACACACACACACACACACACACACACACACACATTCGTTGCTCCTTCAATAGCAAACATATTGGAGTCAGTGAATTTCTGGACGTTTATGTAATAAAAGTACCTTTCAGCAGTAACAATCCTTAAAGAATACCAGGAAAACCTGGAGAATCAGGTAAACTTCTTCCAAGATTCCTTGCCCACGGTTTAGAATACCCTGCAGGGCAGAGAAGAATTTCTCCCAGATCAACAGGTGCCTCGGCCTCCATGTAACCTCATTCTTACCATGCCAATCCGCTGGTAACACACCTGAAGATCAGGTGGTCTGGTGGGACCCGAAATCAAGACAGCATGTGTATCACAGTGAGAACCACGGCGGCCTATTCTGCAAACTGAGATCCAGCCCCAGGTGCCACACAAGCCTGTGGACATTCAAAACCATGGGACATGGATGATTTGCCTAGCAGTGAAGAATGGATTCCCCCAATATGAAGGGTCCACTCACCAATGTGCTCCTGGTATGCCTGCCCCACCTTCTCCTAGACCACACTTCACTGAGAAATCTTCCTCACAAGACAGCAGCACCTTCCTTGAGCTTCTTTCCCTTCTCTGGCTGAGCTACCATAGAAACAGGCCATGCAGGGGCTGCCTCAGGCCTTTCCAAGTTCAAGGGGCTGGGAGCCCACTGTGACATCACAACCATGTCTTTCCTGATTGGCCAAAGTGCTTAAGCACTCCCATTAAGGACCCTCCCCCTCCAGTCAACAGCCAATTCTGTGATAGGTTCCTGGCAAGAAGTTTGGATCTCAGTATGGCTTTACTGCTCCATAGTACCAACTCCACTGGCTCTAGGCCGAATAAGGATGATATTTCCCTCCGGTTTCAAAGAACTTCCAATCTGGAACGCACATTTTGAAAGACAAGACGTGTTTTTTTGTGGTGAGTACAAAAAAATGACTCAAGCCCCTTGCACTTCCATCAGCCAGGAAAACTCCTTTCACATTGGATTAGGCAACTACCCTCTCGGAACAACATCTCCCATCACCTGAGGTTATTCCCTTATGTGGACGCAAAGTGTACCACACTGCTAACAAGGATGTTGTTATTCCAGGCTTCTCTGTTACTAACTTCATCAAAACAAACAAACGCACACACCCGCTGGCAAGAGCATGAAACTGACCACAGGAATTCACTTACTTTGGACAAACAAATTCATTCACTTTCATCCAAGAAATACACTGGTCACACGGGGGGTAGGCAAAGAATGCATACTATTTCCTAGTCAGTGAAATTGGAACCCTTTCTTTAATGAACAGCAGCTCAGGAGGAAAACCACAAACTATGCAATACCATGAAACACTCGGGAAGGACATTCATTTCTGCAAAAGTTCTCAGTGACAAAACACTACACCTTTCAATAAAGGAACTGAAGACTTAACGTCAGGGCAGCTCAAGGCTTTCCCTAGAACAGACATTGGGAATTAAGCTAATTTCTACAAATCAATGAGACAAATTGAAGATAAAGAAAACAAACACACAATCAAACACTCAAACACACACACACACATGCACAGCACACAAACAAATACACACATACACACACACACACACACACATACACACACATATTCATTGCTCCTTGAATAGCAAACATTTTGGAGTCAGTGAATTTCGGGACGTTTAGGTAAGAAAAGTACCTCTCAGCAGTAGCAATCCTAAATGAATACTAGGAAACCCTGCAGAATCAGGTTAACTTCCAAAATTCCTTGGCCACGGTTTATAGAATCCTGCAAGGCAGAGAGAATTTCTGTCAGATCAACAGGTGCCGGGGTCACCATGTAGCCTCATTCTTACCTTGCCAATCTGCTAGTAACACACTGAAGATCAGGCGGTCTGGTGGGACGCTGAAATCAAGACAGAGTGTGTATCACAGTGACATCCACTGTGGCCTATTCTGCAAAAGGAGATTCAGCCCCAGGTGGATCACAAGCCTCTAGACATTCAAAACCGTGGGACATGGATGAGTTGGCTAGCAGTGAGGAATGGATTCCCCCAATCTGATGAGCTAAGGACACCCATGTGATCGTGCTCTCCTCGCACCCAGTTTCCCTAGGCCAAACATCACTGAGAAATCTTCCTCACAAGACAGGAGCACATTCTTTGAGTTTCTTTCCCTTGGCTGGCTGGGCTGCCATAGAAACAAGCCAGGCATGAGCTGCCTCAGGACTCTCCAAGTTCAAGGGGCTTTGAGCCCACTGTGACATCACAAACATGTCTTTCCTGATTGGCCCGTGTGCAAAAGCACTCCCCTTAAGGACAGTCCCCCTCCCATCAACAGCTACTTGGGTGATAGGGTCCTGGCAAGGTGATTGGATCTCAGCATGGCTTTACTGCTCCATATTCCCACCTCCTCATGCTCTGGGTGGAATAAGGATGACATATCTCTCCGGATTCCAAGAACTGCCAAACTGGAAGCCACATTTTGGACGACAAGAAGTGCTTTTGGTGGTGAGTACAAACACGTCTCAAGCCCATTGCATTTCCATCAGCCAGGAAAACTCCTTTCACATTGGATTAGGCAACTTCCCTCTCACAACAACATCTCCCATCACTTCAGGTTATTCCCTTAGGTGGAGGCAAACTGTACCACATTGGGAAGCAGGATGTTATTATTACACGCTTCTCTGTTACTAACTTCATCAACAGAAGGAAACGCTCACACTGGCTGTCAAGAGAGCCAACCTGACCACAGGAATTCACTAAATGTGGACAAAGAATGTAATTCACTTTCATCCGTGAAAGGCACTGGTCACACAAGTGATATTGGAAGAATGCACAGTATTTCCTAGTCAGTGAAATTGGTGCCCTTTTTCTACTGAAAGGCAGTTTTCAGGAAAACCAGAAACTATACAGTACCATGAAACACTCGGGAAGGATATTCATTTCAACAAAAGTTCTCAGAGACAAAACACTACGCCTTTCATTCAAGGACATGAGGACTTATCATCAGGGAGACTCAAGGCTTTTCCTCAAACTGACATTGGGAATTAAGCTATTTTCTGTACATCAGTGAGGCAAATTGAAAGAGAAAGATAACAAAAACACTATCACACACACACACACACAATCACACACACAACGTGATGGTATCCTAATTGATATCGAGTGAAGGAATTTCTTTGCTTGTATGTACTAAATAGCAACTATTAGCAAAACCAGAAGTCAATGAACACCAGCACAGCCTAGTGCAAAGTCTCTCACATTCGATCAATTCCCACAGTGTAAAAGACAGGGTTTGATTGAAGGGGTCTTATACATGCCTGAATTGTGGGTATACAAAAGGAGTGTGATATAATTTGTACTGTGAGAACTTATTAGAACAAGCAAAGAAATTAACACATTTGCAAACTAGAAATATTGCCCACAGAAACACGCACAAACACCCACACACACACACACACACACACAGAGACACACACACAGAAGGAAACAAAATCTGTCCATAGTCATAACAAGGTCAATGTTGCCAGCAAGAGTTGAATGTCCTGGCATAATGCTACTGAGGGGATAATGTCCAGCACTTGAAAAAGGATCATGCTAGGAAAAATATGTGAAGTGACATCATTCCCACCAAGGTTCTTGGACGGAAGTCCTACTGCCATATTTATGCAAAGAAACAACCAAAGTGTAATCGACCTGAGTCTGGGCCTGAAGCAATCACTTGAATTGAAATCCTTTTCATTAAGTCAGTGATGCACGTTCACCCATGTATCATGATGCCTGGACATACACGGCACCTATTACCTGAATGATGAATCCTTCCTGTTATAGAATATATTGTACTTAATCTAACGAAAAGAAAGTTTGAAATATCCGAAATTATTGACTTCCAGGAAACAATCATGACTGCCATTTTGTGAAAAAGGGTATTTCCCAGAATCTGACATAAGAAATATTATGCTACCAACCCTGTGTGCAAGGGCTCCCACAAACACACATACACACACAAACACACCTGCACAGAAGCACACAAACAAATACACACACACACACACACACACACACACACACACACATTCGTTGCTCCTTCAATAGCAAACATATTGGGGTCAGTGAATTTCTGGACGTTTATGTAATAAAAGTACCTTTCAGCAGTAACAATCCTTAAAGAATACCAGGAAAACCTGGAGAATCAGGTAAACTTCTTCCAAGATTCCTTGCCCACAGTTTAGAATACCCTGCAGGGCAGAGAAGAATTTCTCCCAGATCAACAGGTGCCTCGGCCTCCATGTAACCTCATTCTTACCATGCCAATCCGCTGGTAACACACCTGGAGATCAGGTGGTCTGGTGGGACCCGAAATCAAGACAGCATGTGTATCACAGTGAGAACCACGGCGGCCTATTCTGCAAACTGAGATCCAGCCCCAGGTGGCACACAGGCCTGTGGACATTCAAAACCATGTTACATGGATGATTTGCCTAGCAGTGAAGAATGGATTCCCCCAATATGAAGAGTCCACTCACCAATGTGCTCCTGGTATGCCTGCCCCACCTTCTCCTAGACCACACTTCACTGAGAAATCTTCCTCACAAGACAGCAGCACCTTCCTTGAGCTTCTTTCCCTTCTCTGGCTGAGCTACCATAGCAACAGGCCATGCAGGGGCTGCCTCAGGCCTTTCCAAGTTCAAGGGGCTGGGAGCCCACTGTGACATCACAACCATGTCTTTCCTGATTGGCCAAAGTGCTTAAGCACTCCCATTAAGGACCCTCCCCCTCCAGTCAACAGCCAATTCTGTGATAGGTTCCTGGCAAGAAGTTTGGATCTCAGCATGGCTTTACTGCTCCATAGTCCCAACTCCACTGGCTCTAGGCCGAATAAGGATGATATTTCCCTCCGGTTTCAAAGAACTTCCAATCTGGAACCCACATTTTGAAAGACAAGACGTGTTTTTTTGTGGTGAGTACAAAAAAATGACTCAAGCCCCTTGCACTTCCATCAGCCAGGAAAACTCCTTTCACATTGGATTAGGCAACTACCCTCTCGGAACAACATCTCCCATCACCTGAGGTTATTCCCTTATGTGGACGCAAAGTGTACCACACTGCTAACAAGGATGTTGTTATTCCAGGCTTCTCTGTTACTAACTTCATCAAAACAAACAAACGCACACACCCGCTGGCAAGAGCATGAAACTGACCACAGGAATTCACTTACTTTGGACAAACAAATTCATTCACTTTCATCCAAGAAATACACTGGTCACACGGGGGTAGGCAAAGAATGCATACTATTTCCTAGTCAGTGAAATTGGAACCCTTTCTTTAATGAACAGCAGCTCAGGAGGAAAACCACAAACTATGCAATACCATGAAACACTCGGGAAGGACATTCATTTCTGCAAAAGTTCTCAGTGACAAAACACTACACCTTTCAATAAAGGAACTGAAGACTTAACGTCAGGGCAGCTCAAGGCTTTCCCTGGAACAGACATTGGGAATTAAGCTAATTTCTACAAATCAATGAGGCAAATTGAAGATAAAGACAACAAACACACAATCAAACACTCAAACACACACACACACATGCACAGCACACAAACAAATACACACATACACACACACACACACACACACATACACACACATATTCATTGCTCCTTGAATAGCAAACATTTTGGAGTCAGTGAATTTCGGGACGTTTAGGTAAGAAAAGTACCTCTCAGCAGTAGCAATCCTAAATGAATACTAGGAAACCCTGCAGAATCAGGTTAACTTCTTCCAAAATTCCTTGGCCATGGTTTATAGAATCCTGCAAGGCAGAGAGAATTTCTGTCAGATCAACAGGTGCCGGGGTCAACATGTAGCCTCATTCTTACCTTGCCAATCTGCTAGTAACACACTGAAGATCAGGTGGTCTGGTGGGACGCTGAAATCAAGACAGCGTGTGTATCACAGTGACATCCACTGTGGCCTATTCTGCAAAAGGAGATTCAGCCCCAGGTGGATCAAAGCCTCTAGACATTCAAAACCGTGGGACATGGATGAGTTGGCTAGCAGTGAGGAATGGATTCCCCCAATCTGATGAGCTAAGGACACCCATGTGATCGTGCTCTCCTCGCACCCAGTTTCCCTAGGCCAAACATCACTGAGAAATCTTCCTCACAGGACAGGAGCACATTCTTTGAGTTTCTTTCCCTTGGCTGGCTGGGCTGCCATAGAAACAAGCCAGGCAGGAGCTGCCTCAGGACTCTCCAAGTTCAAGGGGCTTTGAGCCCACTGTGACATCACAAACATGTCTTTCCTGATTGGCCTGTGTGCAAAAGCACTCCCCTTAAGGACAGTCCCCCTCCCATCAACAGCTACTTGGGTGATAGGGTCCTGGCAAGGTGATTGGATCTCAGCATGGCTTTACTGCTCCATATTCCCACCTCCTCATGCTCTGGGTGGAATAAGGATGACATATCTCTCCGGATTCCAAGAACTGCCAAACTGGAACCCACATTTTGGACGACAAGAAGTGCTTTTGGTGGTGAGTACAAACACGTCTCAAGCCCATTGCATTTCCATCAGCCAGGAAAACTCCTTTCACATTGGATTAGGCAACTTCCCTCTCACAACAACATCTCCCATCACTTCAGGTTATTCCCTTAGGTGGAGGCAAACTGTACCACATTGGGAAGCAGGATGTTGTTATTACACGCTTCTCTGTTACTAACTTCATCAACAGAAGGAAACGCTCACACTGGCTGTCAAGAGAGCCAACCTGACCACAGGAATTCACTAAATGTGGACAAAGAATGTAATTCACTTTCATCCGTGAAAGGCACTGGTCACACAAGTGATATTGGAAGAATGCACAGTATTTCCTAGTCAGTGAAATTGGTGCCCTTTTTCTACTGAAAGGCAGTTTTCAGGAAAACCAGAAACTATACAGTACCATGAAACACTCGGGAAGGATATTCATTTCAACAAAAGTTCTCAGAGACAAAACACTACTCCTTTCATTCAAGGACATGAGGACTTATCGTCAGGGAGACTCAAGGCTTTTCCTCAAACTGACATTGGGAATTAAGCTATTTTCTGTACATCAGTGAGGCAAACTGAAAGAGAAAGATAACAAAAACACTATCACACACACACACACACACTCACACACACAAAGTGATGGTATCCTAATTGATATCGAGTGAAGGAATTTCTTTGCTTGTATGTACTAAATAGCAACTATTAGCAAAACCAGAAGTCAATGAACACCAGCACAGCCTAGTGCAAAGTCTCTCACATTTGATCAATTCCCACAGTGTAAAAGACAGGGTTTGATTGAAGGGGTCTTATACATGCCTGAATTGTGGGTATACAAAAGGAGTGTGATATAATTTGTACTGTGAGAACTTATTAGAACAAGCAAAGAAATTAACACATTTGCAAACTAGAAATATTGCCCACAGAAACACGCACGCACACACACACACACACACACACAGAGAGACACACACACAGAAGGAAACAAAATCTGTCCATAGTCATAACAAGGTCAATGTTGCCAGCAAGAGTTGAACGTCCTGGCATAATGCTACTGAGGGGAAAATGTCCAGCACTTGAAAAAGGATCATGCTAGGAAAAATATGTGAAGTGACATCATTCCCACCAAGGTTCTTGGACGGAAGTCCTACTGCCATATTTATGCAAAGAAACAACCAAAGTGTAATCGACCTGAGTCTGGGCCTGAAGCAATCACTTGAATTGAAATCCTTTTCATTAAGTCAGTGATGCACGTTCACCCATGTATCATGATGCCTGGACATACACGGCACCTATTACCTGAATGATGAATCCTTCCTGTTATAGAATATATTGTACTTAATCTAACGAAAAGAAAGTTTGAAATATCCGAAATTATTGACTTCCAGGAAACAATCATGACTGCCATTTTGTGAAAAAGGGTATTTCCCAGAATCTGACATAAGAAATATTATGCTACCAACCCTGTGTGCAAGGGCTCCCACAAACACACATACACACACAAACACACCTGCACAGAAGCACACAAACAAATACACACACACACACACACACACACACACACACACACACACATTCGTTGCTCCTTCAATAGCAAACATATTGGAGTCAGTGAATTTCTGGACGTTTATGTAATAAAAGTACCTTTCAGCAGTAACAATCCTTAAAGAATACCAGGAAAACCTGGAGAATCAGGTAAACTTCTTCCAAGATTCCTTGCCCACAGTTTAGAATACCCTGCAGGGCAGAGAAGAATTTCTCCCAGATCAACAGGTGCCTCGGCCTCCATGTAACCTCATTCTTACCATGCCGATCCGCTGGTAACACACCTGAAGATCAGGTGGTCTGGTGGGACCCGAAATCAAGACAGCATGTGTATCACAGTGAGAACCACGGTGGCCTATTCTGCAAACTGAGATCCAGCCCCAGGTGGCACACAGGCCTGTGGACATTCAAAACCATGGGACATGGATGATTTGCCTAGCAGTGAAAAATGGATTCCCCCAATATGAAGGGTCCACTCACCAATGTGCTCCTGGTATGCCTGCCCCACCTTCTCCTAGACCACACTTCACTGAGAAATCTTCCTCACAAGACAGCAGCACCTTCCTTGAGCTTCTTTCCCTTCTCTGGCTGAGCTACCACAGCAACAGGCCATGCAGGGGCTGCCTCAGGCCTTTCCAAGTTCAAGGGGCTGGGAGCCCACTGTGACATCACAACCATGTCTTTCCTGATTGGCCAAAGTGCTTAAGCACTCCCATTAAGGACCCTCCCCCTCCAGTCAACAGCCAATTCTGTGATAGGTTCCTGGCAAGAAGTTTGGATCTCAGCATGGCTTTACTGCTCCATAGTCCCAACTCCACTGGCTCTAGGCCGAATAAGGATGATATTTCCCTCCTGTTTCAAAGAACTTACAATCTGGAACCCACATTTTGAAAGACAAGACGTGTTTTTTTGTGGTGAGTACAAAAAAATGACTCAAGCCCCTTGCACTTCCATCAGCCAGGAAAACTCCTTTCACATTGGATTAGGCAACTACCCTCTCGGAACAACATCTCCCATCACCTGAGGTTATTCCCTTATGTGGACGCAAAGTGTACCACACTGCTAACAAGGATGTTGTTATTCCAGGCTTCTCTGTTACTAAATTCATCAAAACAAACAAACGCACACACCCGCTGGCAAGAGCATGAAACTGACCACAGGAATTCACTTACTTTGGACAAACAAATTCATTCACTTTCATCCAAGAAATACACTGGTCACACGGGGGTAGGCAAAGAATGCATACTATTTCCTAGTCAGTGAAATTGGAACCCTTTCTTTAATGAACAGCAGCTCAGGAGGAAAACCACAAACTATGCAATACCATGAAACACTCGGGAAGGACATTCATTTCTGCAAAAGTTCTCAGTGACAAAACACTACACCTTTCAATAAAGGAACTGAAGACTTAACGTCAGGGCAGCTCAAGGCTTTCCCTGGAACAGACATTGGGAATTAAGCTAATTTCTACAAATCAATGAGGCAAATTGAAGATAAAGACAACAAACACACAATCAAACACTCAAACACACACACACACATGCACAGCACACAAACAAATACACACATACACACACACACACACACACACATACACACACATATTCATTGCTCCTTGAATAGCAAACATTTTGGAGTCAGTGAATTTCGGGACGTTTAGGTAAGAAAAGTACCTCTCAGCAGTAGCAATCCTAAATGAATACTAGGAAACCCTGCAGAATCAGGTTAACTTCTTCCAAAATTCCTTGGCCATGGTTTATAGAATCCTGCAAGGCAGAGAGAATTTCTGTCAGATCAACAGGTGCCGGGGTCAACATGTAGCCTCATTCTTACCTTGCCAATCTGCTAGTAACACACTGAAGATCAGGTGGTCTGGTGGGACGCTGAAATCAAGACAGCGTGTGTATCACAGTGACATCCACTGTGGCCTATTCTGCAAAAGGAGATTCAGCCCCAGGTGGATCACAAGCCTCTAGACATTCAAAACCGTGGGACATGGATGAGTTGGCTAGCAGTGAGGAATGGATTCCCCCAATCTGATGAGCTAAGGACACCCATGTGATCGTGCTCTCCTCGCACCCAGTTTCCCTAGGCCAAACATCACTGAGAAATCTTCCTCACAGGACAGGAGCACATTCTTTGAGTTTCTTTCCCTTGGCTGGCTGGGCTGCCATAGAAACAAGCCAGGCAGGAGCTGCCTCAGGACTCTCCAAGTTCAAGGGGCTTTGAGCCCACTGTGACATCACAAACATGTCTTTCCTGATTGGCCTGTGTGCAAAAGCACTCCCCTTAAGGACAGTCCCCCTCCCATCAACAGCTACTTGGGTGATAGGGTCCTGGCAAGGTGATTGGATCTCAGCATGGCTTTACTGCTCCATATTCCCACCTCCTCATGCTCTGGGTGGAATAAGGATGACATATCTCTCCGGATTCCAAGAACTGCCAAACTGGAACCCACATTTTGGACGACAAGAAGTGCTTTTGGTGGTGAGTACAAACACGTCTCAAGCCCATTGCATTTCCATCAGCCAGGAAAACTCCTTTCACATTGGATTAGGCAACTTCCCTCTCACAACAACATCTCCCATCACTTCAGGTTATTCCCTTAGGTGGAGGCAAACTGTACCACATTGGGAAGCAGGATGTTGTTATTACACGCTTCTCTGTTACTAACTTCATCAACAGAAGGAAACGCTCACACTGGCTGTCAAGAGAGCCAACCTGACCACAGGAATTCACTAAATGTGGACAAAGAATGTAATTCACTTTCATCCGTGAAAGGCACTGGTCACACAAGTGATATTGGAAGAATGCACAGTATTTCCTAGTCAGTGAAATTGGTGCCCTTTTTCTACTGAAAGGCAGTTTTCAGGAAAACCAGAAACTATACAGTACCATGAAACACTCGGGAAGGATATTCATTTCAACAAAAGTTCTCAGAGACAAAACACTACTCCTTTCATTCAAGGACATGAGGACTTATCGTCAGGGAGACTCAAGGCTTTTCCTCAAACTGACATTGGGAATTAAGCTATTTTCTGTACATCAGTGAGGCAAACTGAAAGAGAAAGATAACAAAAACACTATCACACACACACACACACACTCACACACACAAAGTGATGGTATCCTAATTGATATCGAGTGAAGGAATTTCTTTGCTTGTATGTACTAAATAGCAACTATTAGCAAAACCAGAAGTCAATGAACACCAGCACAGCCTAGTGCAAAGTCTCTCACATTTGATCAATTCCCACAGTGTAAAAGACAGGGTTTGATTGAAGGGGTCTTATACATGCCTGAATTGTGGGTATACAAAAGGAGTGTGATATAATTTGTACTGTGAGAACTTATTAGAACAAGCAAAGAAATTAACACATTTGCAAACTAGAAATATTGCCCACAGAAACACGCACGCACACACACACACACACACACACAGAGAGACACACACACAGAAGGAAACAAAATCTGTCCATAGTCATAACAAGGTCAATGTTGCCAGCAAGAGTTGAACGTCCTGGCATAATGCTACTGAGGGGAAAATGTCCAGCACTTGAAAAAGGATCATGCTAGGAAAAATATGTGAAGTGACATCATTCCCACCAAGGTTCTTGGACGGAAGTCCTACTGCCATATTTATGCAAAGAAACAACCAAAGTGTAATCGACCTGAGTCTGGGCCTGAAGCAATCACTTGAATTGAAATCCTTTTCATTAAGTCAGTGATGCACGTTCACCCATGTATCATGATGCCTGGACATACACGGCACCTATTACCTGAATGATGAATCCTTCCTGTTATAGAATATATTGTACTTAATCTAACGAAAAGAAAGTTTGAAATATCCGAAATTATTGACTTCCAGGAAACAATCATGACTGCCATTTTGTGAAAAAGGGTATTTCCCAGAATCTGACATAAGAAATATTATGCTACCAACCCTGTGTGCAAGGGCTCCCACAAACACACATACACACACAAACACACCTGCACAGAAGCACACAAACAAATACACACACACACACACACACACACACACACACACACACATTCGTTGCTCCTTCAATAGCAAACATATTGGAGTCAGTGAATTTCTGGACGTTTATGTAATAAAAGTACCTTTCAGCAGTAACAATCCTTAAAGAATACCAGGAAAACCTGGAGAATCAGGTAAACTTCTTCCAAGATTCCTTGCCCACAGTTTAGAATACCCTGCAGGGCAGAGAAGAATTTCTCCCAGATCAACAGGTGCCTCGGCCTCCATGTAACCTCATTCTTACCATGCCGATCCGCTGGTAACACACCTGAAGATCAGGTGGTCTGGTGGGACCCGAAATCAAGACAGCATGTGTATCACAGTGAGAACCACGGTGGCCTATTCTGCAAACTGAGATCCAGCCCCAGGTGGCACACAGGCCTGTGGACATTCAAAACCATGGGACATGGATGATTTGCCTAGCAGTGAAAAATGGATTCCCCCAATATGAAGGGTCCACTCACCAATGTGCTCCTGGTATGCCTGCCCCACCTTCTCCTAGACCACACTTCACTGAGAAATCTTCCTCACAAGACAGCAGCACCTTCCTTGAGCTTCTTTCCCTTCTCTGGCTGAGCTACCACAGCAACAGGCCATGCAGGGGCTGCCTCAGGCCTTTCCAAGTTCAAGGGGCTGGGAGCCCACTGTGACATCACAACCATGTCTTTCCTGATTGGCCAAAGTGCTTAAGCACTCCCATTAAGGACCCTCCCCCTCCAGTCAACAGCCAATTCTGTGATAGGTTCCTGGCAAGAAGTTTGGATCTCAGCATGGCTTTACTGCTCCATAGTCCCAACTCCACTGGCTCTAGGCCGAATAAGGATGATATTTCCCTCCTGTTTCAAAGAACTTACAATCTGGAACCCACATTTTGAAAGACAAGACGTGTTTTTTTGTGGTGAGTACAAAAAAATGACTCAAGCCCCTTGCACTTCCATCAGCCAGGAAAACTCCTTTCACATTGGATTAGGCAACTACCCTCTCGGAACAACATCTCCCATCACCTGAGGTTATTCCCTTATGTGGACGCAAAGTGTACCACACTGCTAACAAGGATGTTGTTATTCCAGGCTTCTCTGTTACTAAATTCATCAAAACAAACAAACGCACACACCCGCTGGCAAGAGCATGAAACTGACCACAGGAATTCACTTACTTTGGACAAACAAATTCATTCACTTTCATCCAAGAAATACACTGGTCACACGGGGGTAGGCAAAGAATGCATACTATTTCCTAGTCAGTGAAATTGGAACCCTTTCTTTAATGAACAGCAGCTCAGGAGGAAAACCACAAACTATGCAATACCATGAAACACTCGGGAAGGACATTCATTTCTGCAAAAGTTCTCAGTGACAAAACACTACACCTTTCAATAAAGGAACTGAAGACTTAACGTCAGGGCAGCTCAAGGCTTTCCCTGGAACAGACATTGGGAATTAAGCTAATTTCTACAAATCAATGAGGCAAATTGAAGATAAAGACAACAAACACACAATCAAACACTCAAACACACACACACACATGCACAGCACACAAACAAATACACACATACACACACACACACACACACACACATACACACACATATTCATTGCTCCTTGAATAGCAAACATTTTGGAGTCAGTGAATTTCGGGACGTTTAGGTAAGAAAAGTACCTCTCAGCAGTAGCAATCCTAAATGAATACTAGGAAACCCTGCAGAATCAGGTTAACTTCTTCCAAAATTCCTTGGCCATGGTTTATAGAATCCTGCAAGGCAGAGAGAATTTCTGTCAGATCAACAGGTGCCGGGGTCAACATGTAGCCTCATTCTTACCTTGCCAATCTGCTAGTAACACACTGAAGATCAGGTGGTCTGGTGGGACGCTGAAATCAAGACAGCGTGTGTATCACAGTGACATCCACTGTGGCCTATTCTGCAAAAGGAGATTCAGCCCCAGGTGGATCACAAGCCTCTAGACATTCAAAACCGTGGGACATGGATGAGTTGGCTAGCAGTGAGGAATGGATTCCCCCAATCTGATGAGCTAAGGACACCCATGTGATCGTGCTCTCCTCGCACCCAGTTTCCCTAGGCCAAACATCACTGAGAAATCTTCCTCACAAGACAGGAGCACATTCTTTGAGTTTCTTTCCCTTGGCTGGCTGGGCTGCCATAGAAACAAGCCAGGCAGGAGCTGCCTCAGGACTCTCCAAGTTCAAGGGGCTTTGAGCCCACTGTGACATCACAAACATGTCTTTCCTGATTGGCCTGTGTGCAAAAGCACTCCCCTTAAGGACAGTCCCCCTCCCATCAACAGCTACTTGGGTGATAGGGTCCTGGCAAGGTGATTGGATCTCAGCATGGCTTTACTGCTCCATATTCCCACCTCCTCATGCTCTGGGTGGAATAAGGATGACATATCTCTCCGGATTCCAAGAACTGCCAAACTGGAACCCACATTTTGGACGACAAGAAGTGCTTTTGGTGGTGAGTACAAACACGTCTCAAGCCCATTGCATTTCCATCAGCCAGGAAAACTCCTTTCACATTGGATTAGGCAACTTCCCTCTCACAACAACATCTCCCATCACTTCAGGTTATTCCCTTAGGTGGAGGCAAACTGTACCACATTGGGAAGCAGGATGTTGTTATTACACGCTTCTCTGTTACTAACTTCATCAACAGAAGGAAACGCTCACACTGGCTGTCAAGAGAGCCAACCTGACCACAGGAATTCACTAAATGTGGACAAAGAATGTAATTCACTTTCATCCGTGAAAGGCACTGGTCACACAAGTGATATTGGAAGAATGCACAGTATTTCCTAGTCAGTGAAATTGGTGCCCTTTTTCTACTGAAAGGCAGTTTTCAGGAAAACCAGAAACTATACAGTACCATGAAACACTCGGGAAGGATATTCATTTCAACAAAAGTTCTCAGAGACAAAACACTACTCCTTTCATTCAAGGACATGAGGACTTATCGTCAGGGAGACTCAAGGCTTTTCCTCAAACTGACATTGGGAATTAAGCTATTTTCTGTACATCAGTGAGGCAAACTGAAAGAGAAAGATAACAAAAACACTATCACACACACACACACACACTCACACACACAAAGTGATGGTATCCTAATTGATATCGAGTGAAGGAATTTCTTTGCTTGTATGTACTAAATAGCAACTATTAGCAAAACCAGAAGTCAATGAACACCAGCACAGCCTAGTGCAAAGTCTCTCACATTTGATCAATTCCCACAGTGTAAAAGACAGGGTTTGATTGAAGGGGTCTTATACATGCCTGAATTGTGGGTATACAAAAGGAGTGTGATATAATTTGTACTGTGAGAACTTATTAGAACAAGCAAAGAAATTAACACATTTGCAAACTAGAAATATTGCCCACAGAAACACGCACGCACACACACACACACACACACACAGACAGACACACACACAGAAGGAAACAAAATCTGTCCATAGTCATAACAAGGTCAATGTTGCCAGCAAGAGTTGAACGTCCTGGCATAATGCTACTGAGGGGAAAATGTCCAGCACTTGAAAAAGGATCATGCTAGGAAAAATATGTGAAGTGACATCATTCCCACCAAGGTTCTTGGACGGAAGTCCTACTGCCATATTTATGCAAAGAAACAACCAAAGTGTAATCGACCTGAGTCTGGGCCTGAAGCAATCACTTGAATTGAAATCCTTTTCATTAAGTCAGTGATGCACGTTCACCCATGTATCATGATGCCTGGACATACACGGCACCTATTACCTGAATGATGAATCCTTCCTGTTATAGAATATATTGTACTTAATCTAACGAAAAGAAAGTTTGAAATATCCGAAATTATTGACTTCCAGGAAACAATCATGACTGCCATTTTGTGAAAAAGGGTATTTCCCAGAATCTGACATAAGAAATATTATGCTACCAACCCTGTGTGCAAGGGCTCCCACAAACACACATACACACACAAACACACCTGCACAGAAGCACACAAACAAATACACACACACACACACACACACACACACACATTCGTTGCTCCTTCAATAGCAAACATATTGGAGTCAGTGAATTTCTGGACGTTTATGTAATAAAAGTACCTTTCAGCAGTAACAATCCTTAAAGAATACCAGGAAAACCTGGAGAATCAGGTAAACTTCTTCCAAGATTCCTTGCCCACAGTTTAGAATACCCTGCAGGGCAGAGAAGAATTTCTCCCAGATCAACAGGTGCCTCGGCCTCCATGTAACCTCATTCTTACCATGCCAATCCGCTGGTAACACACCTGAAGATCAGGTGGTCTGGTGGGACCCGAAATCAAGACAGCATGTGTATCACAGTGAGAACCACGGCGGCCTATTCTGCAAACTGAGATCCAGCCCCAGGTGGCACACAGGCCTGTGGACATTCAAAACCATGTTACATGGATGATTTGCCTAGCAGTGAAGAATGGATTCCCCCAATATGAAGAGTCCACTCACCAATGTGCTCCTGGTATGCCTGCCCCACCTTCTCCTAGACCACACTTCACTGAGAAATCTTCCTCACAAGACAGCAGCACCTTCCTTGAGCTTCTTTCCCTTCTCTGGCTGAGCTACCATAGCAACAGGCCATGCAGGGGCTGCCTCAGGCCTTTCCAAGTTCAAGGGGCTGGGAGCCCACTGTGACATCACAACCATGTCTTTCCTGATTGGCCAAAGTGCTTAAGCACTCCCATTAAGGACCCTCCCCCTCCAGTCAACAGCCAATTCTGTGATAGGTTCCTGGCAAGAAGTTTGGATCTCAGCATGGCTTTACTGCTCCATAGTCCCAACTCCACTGGCTCTAGGCCGAATAAGGATGATATTTCCCTCCGGTTTCAAAGAACTTCCAATCTGGAACCCACATTTTGAAAGACAAGACGTGTTTTTTTGTGGTGAGTACAAAAAAATGACTCAAGCCCCTTGCACTTCCATCAGCCAGGAAAACTCCTTTCACATTGGATTAGGCAACTACCCTCTCGGAACAACATCTCCCATCACCTGAGGTTATTCCCTTATGTGGACGCAAAGTGTACCACACTGCTAACAAGGATGTTGTTATTCCAGGCTTCTCTGTTACTAACTTCATCAAAACAAACAAACGCACACACCCGCTGGCAAGAGCATGAAACTGACCACAGGAATTCACTTACTTTGGACAAACAAATTCATTCACTTTCATCCAAGAAATACACTGGTCACACGGGGGTAGGCAAAGAATGCATACTATTTCCTAGTCAGTGAAATTGGAACCCTTTCTTTAATGAACAGCAGCTCAGGAGGAAAACCACAAACTATGCAATACCATGAAACACTCGGGAAGGACATTCATTTCTGCAAAAGTTCTCAGTGACAAAACACTACACCTTTCAATAAAGGAACTGAAGACTTAACGTCAGGGCAGCTCAAGGCTTTCCCTGGAACAGACATTGGGAATTAAGCTAATTTCTACAAATCAATGAGGCAAATTGAAGATAAAGACAACAAACACACAATCAAACACTCAAACACACACACACACATGCACAGCACACAAACAAATACACACATACACACACACACACACACACACATACACACACATATTCATTGCTCCTTGAATAGCAAACATTTTGGAGTCAGTGAATTTCGGGACGTTTAGGTAAGAAAAGTACCTCTCAGCAGTAGCAATCCTAAATGAATACTAGGAAACCCTGCAGAATCAGGTTAACTTCTTCCAAAATTCCTTGGCCATGGTTTATAGAATCCTGCAAGGCAGAGAGAATTTCTGTCAGATCAACAGGTGCCGGGGTCAACATGTAGCCTCATTCTTACCTTGCCAATCTGCTAGTAACACACTGAAGATCAGGTGGTCTGGTGGGACGCTGAAATCAAGACAGCGTGTGTATCACAGTGACATCCACTGTGGCCTATTCTGCAAAAGGAGATTCAGCCCCAGGTGGATCACAAGCCTCTAGACATTCAAAACCGTGGGACATGGATGAGTTGGCTAGCAGTGAGGAATGGATTCCCCCAATCTGATGAGCTAAGGACACCCATGTGATCGTGCTCTCCTCGCACCCAGTTTCCCTAGGCCAAACATCACTGAGAAATCTTCCTCACAAGACAGGAGCACATTCTTTGAGTTTCTTTCCCTTGGCTGGCTGGGCTGCCATAGAAACAAGCCAGGCAGGAGCTGCCTCAGGACTCTCCAAGTTCAAGGGGCTTTGAGCCCACTGTGACATCACAAACATGTCTTTCCTGATTGGCCTGTGTGCAAAAGCACTCCCCTTAAGGACAGTCCCCCTCCCATCAACAGCTACTTGGGTGATAGGGTCCTGGCAAGGTGATTGGATCTCAGCATGGCTTTACTGCTCCATATTCCCACCTCCTCATGCTCTGGGTGGAATAAGGATGACATATCTCTCCGGATTCCAAGAACTGCCAAACTGGAACCCACATTTTGGACGACAAGAAGTGCTTTTGGTGGTGAGTACAAACACGTCTCAAGCCCATTGCATTTCCATCAGCCAGGAAAACTCCTTTCACATTGGATTAGGCAACTTCCCTCTCACAACAACATCTCCCATCACTTCAGGTTATTCCCTTAGGTGGAGGCAAACTGTACCACATTGGGAAGCAGGATGTTGTTATTACACGCTTCTCTGTTACTAACTTCATCAACAGAAGGAAACGCTCACACTGGCTGTCAAGAGAGCCAACCTGACCACAGGAATTCACTAAATGTGGACAAAGAATGTAATTCACTTTCATCCGTGAAAGGCACTGGTCACACAAGTGATATTGGAAGAATGCACAGTATTTCCTAGTCAGTGAAATTGGTGCCCTTTTTCTACTGAAAGGCAGTTTTCAGGAAAACCAGAAACTATACAGTACCATGAAACACTCTGGAAATATATTCATTTCAACAAAAGTTCTCAGAGACAAAACACTACTCCTTTCATTCAAGGACATGAGGACTTATCGTCAGGGAGACTCAAGGCTTTTCCTCAAACTGACATTGGGAATTAAGCTATTTTCTGTACATCAGTGAGGCAAACTGAAAGAGAAAGATAACAAAAACACTATCACACACACACACACACACTCACACACACAAAGTGATGGTATCCTAATTGATATCGAGTGAAGGAATTTCTTTGCTTGTATGTACTAAATAGCAACTATTAGCAAAACCAGAAGTCAATGAACACCAGCACAGCCTAGTGCAAAGTCTCTCACATTTGATCAATTCCCACAGTGTAAAAGACAGGGTTTGATTGAAGGGGTCTTATACATGCCTGAATTGTGGGTATACAAAAGGAGTGTGATATAATTTGTACTGTGAGAACTTATTAGAACAAGCAAAGAAATTAACACATTTGCAAACTAGAAATATTGCCCACAGAAACACGCACACACACACACACACACACACACACAGAGAGACACACACACAGAAGGAAACAAAATCTGTCCATAGTCATAACAAGGTCAATGTTGCCAGCAAGAGTTGAACGTCCTGGCATAATGCTACTGAGGGGAAAATGTCCAGCACTTGAAAAAGGATCATGCTAGGAAAAATATGTGAAGTGACATCATTCCCACCAAGGTTCTTGGACGGAAGTCCTACTGCCATATTTATGCAAAGAAACAACCAAAGTGTAATCGACCTGAGTCTGGGCCTGAAGCAATCACTTGAATTGAAATCCTTTTCATTAAGTCAGTGATGCACGTTCACCCATGTATCATGATGCCTGGACATACACGGCACCTATTACCTGAATGATGAATCCTTCCTGTTATAGAATATATTGTACTTAATCTAACGAAAAGAAAGTTTGAAATATCCGAAATTATTGACTTCCAGGAAACAATCGTGACTGTCATTTTGTGAAAAAGGGTATTTCCCAGAATCTGACATAAGAAATATTATGCTACCAACCCTGTGTGCAAGGGCTCCCACAAACACACATACACACACAAACACACCTGCACAGAAGCACACAAACAAACACACACACACACACACACACAAACACACACACATTCGTTGCTCCTTCAATAGCAAACATATTGGAGTCAGTGAATTTCTGGACGTTTATGTAATAAAAGTACCTTTCAGCAGTAACAATCCTTAAAGAATACCAGGAAAACCTGGAGAATCAGGTAAACTTCTTCCAAGATTCCTTGCCCACAGTTTAGAATACCCTGCAGGGCAGAGAAGAATTTCTCCCAGATCAACAGGTGCCTCGGCCTCCATGTAACCTCATTCTTACCATGCCGATCCGCTGGTAACACACCTGAAGATCAGGTGGTCTGGTGGGACCCGAAATCAAGACAGCATGTGTATCACAGTGAGAACCACGGTGGCCTATTCTGCAAACTGAGATCCAGCCCCAGGTGGCACACAGGCCTGTGGACATTCAAAACCATGGGACATGGATGATTTGCCTAGCAGTGAAGAATGGATTCCCCCAATATGAAGGGTCCACTCACCAATGTGCTCCTGGTATGCCTGCCCCACCTTCTCCTAGACCACACTTCACTGAGAAATCTTCCTCACAAGACAGCAGCACCTTCCTTGAGCTTCTTTCCCTTCTCTGGCTGAGCTACCATAGCAACAGGCCATGCAGGGGCTGCCTCAGGCCTTTCCAAGTTCAAGGGGCTGGGAGCCCACTGTGACATCACAACCATGTCTTTCCTGATTGGCCAAAGTGCTTAAGCACTCCCATTAAGGACCCTCCCCCTCCAGTCAACAGCCAATTCTGTGATAGGTTCCTGGCAAGAAGTTTGGATCTCAGCATGGCTTTACTGCTCCATAGTCCCAACTCCACTGGCTCTAGGCCGAATAAGGATGATATTTCCCTCCTGTTTCAAAGAACTTCCAATCTGGAACCCACATTTTGAAAGACAAGACGTGTTTTTTTGTGGTGAGTACAAAAAAATGACTCAAGCCCCTTGCACTTCCATCAGCCAGGAAAACTCCTTTCACATTGGATTAGGCAACTACCCTCTCGGAACAACATCTCCCATCACCTGAGGTTATTCCCTTATGTGGACGCAAAGTGTACCACACTGCTAACAAGGATGTTGTTATTCCAGGCTTCTCTGTTACTAACTTCATCAAAACAAACAAACGCACACACCCGCTGGCAAGAGCATGAAACTGACCACAGGAATTCACTTACTTTGGACAAACAAATTCATTCACTTTCATCCAAGAAATACACTGGTCACACGGGGGTAGGCAAAGAATGCATACTATTTCCTAGTCAGTGAAATTGGAACCCTTTCTTTAATGAACAGCAGCTCAGGAGGAAAACCACAAACTATGCAATACCATGAAACACTCGGGAAGGACATTCATTTCTGCAAAAGTTCTCAGTGACAAAACACTACACCTTTCAATAAAGGAACTGAAGACTTAACGTCAGGGCAGCTCAAGGCTTTCCCTGGAACAGACATTGGGAATTAAGCTAATTTCTACAAATCAATGAGGCAAATTGAAGATAAAAACAACAAACACACAATCAAACACTCAAACACACACACACACATGCACAGCACACAAACAAATACACACATACACACACACACACACACACACATACACACACATATTCATTGCTCCTTGAATAGCAAACATTTTGGAGTCAGTGAATTTCGGGACGTTTAGGTAAGAAAAGTACCTCTCAGCAGTAGCAATCCTAAATGAATACTAGGAAACCCTGCAGAATCAGGTTAACTTCTTCCAAAATTCCTTGGCCACGGTTTATAGAATCCTGCAAGGCAGAGAGAATTTCTGTCAGATCAACAGGTGCCGGGGTCACCATGTAGCCTCATTCTCACCTTGCCAATCTGCTAGTAACACACTGAAGATCAGGCGGTCTGGTGGGACGCTGAAATCAAGACAGCGTGTGTATCACAGTGACATCCACTGTGGCCTATTCTGCAAAAGGAGATTCAGCCCCAGGTGGATCACAAGCCTCTAGACATTCAAAACCGTGGGACATGGATGAGTTGGCTAGCAGTGAGGAATGGATTCCCCCAATCTGATGAGCTAAGGACACCCATGTGATCGTGCTCTCCTCGCACCCAGTTTCCCTAGGCCAAACATCACTGAGAAATCTTCCTCACAAGACAGGAGCACATTCTTTGAGTTTCTTTCCCTTGGCTGGCTGGGCTGCCATAGAAACAAGCCAGGCAGGAGCTGCCTCAGGACTCTCCAAGTTCAAGGGGCTTTGAGCCCACTGTGACATCACAAACATGTCTTTCCTGATTGGCCCGTGTGCAAAAGCACTCCCCTTAAGGACAGTCCCCCTCCCATCAACAGCTACTTGGGTGATAGGGTCCTGGCAAGGTGATTGGATCTCAGCATGGCTTTACTGCTCCATATTCCCACCTCCTCATGCTCTGGGTGGAATAAGGATGACATATCTCTCCGGATTCCAAGAACTGCCAAACTGGAACCCACATTTTGGACGACAAGAAGTGCTTTTGGTGGTGAGTACAAACACGTCTCAAGCCCATTGCATTTCCATCAGCCAGGAAAACTCCTTTCACATTGGATTAGGCAACTTCCCTCTCACAACAACATCTCCCATCACTTCAGGTTATTCCCTTAGGTGGAGGCAAACTGTACCACATTGGGAAGCAGGATGTTGTTATTACACGCTTCTCTGTTACTAACTTCATCAACAGAAGGAAACGCTCACACTGGCTGTCAAGAGAGCCAACCTGACCACAGGAATTCACTAAATGTGGACAAAGAATGTAATTCACTTTCATCCGTGAAAGGCACTGGTCACACAAGTGATATTGGAAGAATGCACAGTATTTCCTAGTCAGTGAAATTGGTGCCCTTTTTCTACTGAAAGGCAGTTTTCAGGAAAACCAGAAACTATACAGTACCATGAAACACTCGGGAAGGATATTCATTTCAACAAAAGTTCTCAGAGACAAAACACTACGCCTTTCATTCAAGGACATGAGGACTTATCGTCAGGGAGACTCAAGGCTTTTCCTCAAACTGACATTGGGAATTAAGCTATTTTCTGTACATCAGTGAGGCAAACTGAAAGAGAAAGATAACAAAAACACTATCACACACACACACACACACTCACACACACAAAGTGATGGTATCCTAATTGATATCGAGTGAAGGAATTTCTTTGCTTGTATGTACTAAATAGCAACTATTAGCAAAACCAGAAGTCAATGAACACCAGCACAGCCTAGTGCAAAGTCTCTCACATTTGATCAATTCCCACAGTGTAAAAGACAGGGTTTGATTGAAGGGGTCTTATACATGCCTGAATTGTGGGTATACAAAAGGAGTGTGATATAATTTGTACTGTGAGAACTTATTAGAACAAGCAAAGAAATTAACACATTTGCAAACTAGAAATATTGCCCACAGAAACACGCACACACACACACACACACACACACACACACAGAGACACACACACAGAAGGAAACAAAATCTGTCCATAGTCATAACAAGGTCAATGTTGCCAGCAAGAGTTGAACGTCCTGGCATAATGCTACTGAGGGGAAAATGTCCAGCACTTGAAAAAGGATCATGCTAGGAAAAATATGTGAAGTGACATCATTCCCACCAAGGTTCTTGGACGGAAGTCCTACTGCCATATTTATGCAAAGAAACAACCAAAGTGTAATCGACCTGAGTCTGGGCCTGAAGCAATCACTTGAATTGAAATCCTTTTCATTAAGTCAGTGATGCACGTTCACCCATGTATCATGATGCCTGGACATACACGGCACCTATTACCTGAATGATGAATCCTTCCTGTTATAGAATATATTGTACTTAATCTAACGAAAAGAAAGTTTGAAATATCCGAAATTATTGACTTCCAGGAAACAATCGTGACTGTCATTTTGTGAAAAAGGGTATTTCACAGAATCTGACATAAGAAATATTATGCTACCAACCCTGTGTGCAAGGGCTCCCACAAACACACATACACACACAAACACACCTGCACAGAAGCACACAAACAAATACACACACACACACACACACACACACACACACACATTCGTTGCTCCTTCAATAGCAAACATATTGGAGTCAGTGAATTTCTGGACGTTTATGTAATAAAAGTACCTTTCAGCAGTAACAATCCTTAAAGAATACCAGGAAAACCTGGAGAATCAGGTAAACTTCTTCCAAGATTCCTTGCCCACAGTTTAGAATACCCTGCAGGGCAGAGAAGAATTTCTCCCAGATCAACAGGTGCCTCGGCCTCCATGTAACCTCATTCTTACCATGCCAATCCGCTGGTAACACACCTGAAGATCAGGTGGTCTGGTGGGACCCGAAATCAAGACAGCATGTGTATCACAGTGAGAACCACGGCGGCCTATTCTGCAAACTGAGATCCAGCCCAAGGTGGCACACAGGCCTGTGGACATTCAAAACCATGGGACATGGATGATTTGCCTAGCAGTGAAGAATGGATTCCCCCAATATGAAGGGTCCACTCACCAATGTGCTCCTGGTATGCCTGCCCCACCTTCTCCTAGACCACACTTCACTGAGAAATCTTCCTCACAAGACAGCAGCACCTTCCTTGAGCTTCTTTCCCTTCTCTGGCTGAGCTACCATAGCAACAGGCCATGCAGGGGCTGCCTCAGGCCTTTCCAAGTTCAAGGGGCTGGGAGCCCACTGTGACATCACAACCATGTCTTTCCTGATTGGCCAAAGTGCTTAAGCACTCCCATTAAGGACCCTCCCCCTCCAGTCAACAGCCAATTCTGTGATAGGTTCCTGGCAAGAAGTTTGGATCTCAGCATGGCTTTACTGCTCCATAGTCCCAACTCCACTGGCTCTAGGCCGAATAAGGATGATATTTCCCTCCTGTTTCAAAGAACTTACAATCTGGAACCCACATTTTGAAAGACAAGACGTGTTTTTTTGTGGTGAGTACAAAAAAATGACTCAAGCCCCTTGCACTTCCATCAGCCAGGAAAACTCCTTTCACATTGGATTAGGCAACTACCCTCTCGGAACAACATCTCCCATCACCTGAGGTTATTCCCTTATGTGGACGCAAAGTGTACCACACTGCTAACAAGGATGTTGTTATTCCAGGCTTCTCTGTTACTAACTTCATCAAAACAAACAAACGCACACACCCGCTGGCAAGAGCATGAAACTGACCACAGGAATTCACTTACTTTGGACAAACAAATTCATTCACTTTCATCCAAGAAATACACTGGTCACACGGGGGTAGGCAAAGAATGCATACTATTTCCTAGTCAGTGAAATTGGAACCCTTTCTTTAATGAACAGCAGCTCAGGAGGAAAACCACAAACTATGCAATACCATGAAACACTCGGGAAGGACATTCATTTCTGCAAAAGTTCTCAGTGACAAAACACTACACCTTTCAATAAAGGAACTGAAGACTTAACGTCAGGGCAGCTCAAGGCTTTCCCTGGAACAGACATTGGGAATTAAGCTAATTTCTACAAATCAATGAGGCAAATTGAAGATAAAAACAACAAACACACAATCAAACACTCAAACACACACACACACATGCACAGCACACAAACAAATACACACATACACACACACACACACACACACATACACACACATATTCATTGCTCCTTGAATAGCAAACATTTTGGAGTCAGTGAATTTCGGGACGTTTAGGTAAGAAAAGTACCTCTCAGCAGTAGCAATCCTAAATGAATACTAGGAAACCCTGCAGAATCAGGTTAACTTCTTCCAAAATTCCTTGGCCACGGTTTATAGAATCCTGCAAGGCAGAGAGAATTTCTGTCAGATCAACAGGTGCCGGGGTCACCATGTAGCCTCATTCTCACCTTGCCAATCTGCTAGTAACACACTGAAGATCAGGCGGTCTGGTGGGACGCTGAAATCAAGACAGCGTGTGTATCACAGTGACATCCACTGTGGCCTATTCTGCAAAAGGAGATTCAGCCCCAGGTGGATCACAAGCCTCTAGACATTCAAAACCGTGGGACATGGATGAGTTGGCTAGCAGTGAGGAATGGATTCCCCCAATCTGATGAGCTAAGGACACCCATGTGATCGTGCTCTCCTCGCACCCAGTTTCCCTAGGCCAAACATCACTGAGAAATCTTCCTCACAAGACAGGAGCACATTCTTTGAGTTTCTTTCCCTTGGCTGGCTGGGCTGCCATAGAAACAAGCCAGGCAGGAGCTGCCTCAGGACTCTCCAAGTTCAAGGGGCTTTGAGCCCACTGTGACATCACAAACATGTCTTTCCTGATTGGCCCGTGTGCAAAAGCACTCCCCTTAAGGACAGTCCCCCTCCCATCAACAGCTACTTGGGTGATAGGGTCCTGGCAAGGTGATTGGATCTCAGCATGGCTTTACTGCTCCATATTCCCACCTCCTCATGCTCTGGGTGGAATAAGGATGACATATCTCTCCGGATTCCAAGAACTGCCAAACTGGAACCCACATTTTGGACGACAAGAAGTGCTTTTGGTGGTGAGTACAAACACGTCTCAAGCCCATTGCATTTCCATCAGCCAGGAAAACTCCTTTCACATTGGATTAGGCAACTTCCCTCTCACAACAACATCTCCCATCACTTCAGGTTATTCCCTTAGGTGGAGGCAAACTGTACCACATTGGGAAGCAGGATGTTGTTATTACACGCTTCTCTGTTACTAACTTCATCAACAGAAGGAAACGCTCACACTGGCTGTCAAGAGAGCCAACCTGACCACAGGAATTCACTAAATGTGGACAAAGAATGTAATTCACTTTCATCCGTGAAAGGCACTGGTCACACAAGTGATATTGGAAGAATGCACAGTATTTCCTAGTCAGTGAAATTGGTGCCCTTTTTCTACTGAAAGGCAGTTTTCAGGAAAACCAGAAACTATACAGTACCATGAAACACTCGGGAAGGATATTCATTTCAACAAAAGTTCTCAGAGACAAAACACTACGCCTTTCATTCAAGGACATGAGGACTTATCGTCAGGGAGACTCAAGGCTTTTCCTCAAACTGACATTGGGAATTAAGCTATTTTCTGTACATCAGTGAGGCAAACTGAAAGAGAAAGATAACAAAAACACTATCACACACACACACACACACTCACACACACAAAGTGATGGTATCCTAATTGATATCGAGTGAAGGAATTTCTTTGCTTGTATGTACTAAATAGCAACTATTAGCAAAACCAGAAGTCAATGAACACCAGCACAGCCTAGTGCAAAGTCTCTCACATTTGATCAATTCCCACAGTGTAAAAGACAGGGTTTGATTGAAGGGGTCTTATACATGCCTGAATTGTGGGTATACAAAAGGAGTGTGATATAATTTGTACTGTGAGAACTTATTAGAACAAGCAAAGAAATTAACACATTTGCAAACTAGAAATATTGCCCACAGAAACACGCACACACACACACACACACACACACACACACAGAGACACACACACAGAAGGAAACAAAATCTGTCCATAGTCATAACAAGGTCAATGTTGCCAGCAAGAGTTGAACGTCCTGGCATAATGCTACTGAGGGGAAAATGTCCAGCACTTGAAAAAGGATCATGCTAGGAAAAATATGTGAAGTGACATCATTCCCACCAAGGTTCTTGGACGGAAGTCCTACTGCCATATTTATGCAAAGAAACAACCAAAGTGTAATCGACCTGAGTCTGGGCCTGAAGCAATCACTTGAATTGAAATCCTTTTCATTAAGTCAGTGATGCACGTTCACCCATGTATCATGATGCCTGGACATACACGGCACCTATTACCTGAATGATGAATCCTTCCTGTTATAGAATATATTGTACTTAATCTAACGAAAAGAAAGTTTGAAATATCCGAAATTATTGACTTCCAGGAAACAATCGTGACTGTCATTTTGTGAAAAAGGGTATTTCACAGAATCTGACATAAGAAATATTATGCTACCAACCCTGTGTGCAAGGGCTCCCACAAACACACATACACACACAAACACACCTGCACAGAAGCACACAAACAAATACACACACACACACACACACACACACACACACACATTCGTTGCTCCTTCAATAGCAAACATATTGGAGTCAGTGAATTTCTGGACGTTTATGTAATAAAAGTACCTTTCAGCAGTAACAATCCTTAAAGAATACCAGGAAAACCTGGAGAATCAGGTAAACTTCTTCCAAGATTCCTTGCCCACAGTTTAGAATACCCTGCAGGGCAGAGAAGAATTTCTCCCAGATCAACAGGTGCCTCGGCCTCCATGTAACCTCATTCTTACCATGCCAATCCGCTGGTAACACACCTGAAGATCAGGTGGTCTGGTGGGACCCGAAATCAAGACAGCATGTGTATCACAGTGAGAACCACGGCGGCCTATTCTGCAAACTGAGATCCAGCCCAAGGTGGCACACAGGCCTGTGGACATTCAAAACCATGGGACATGGATGATTTGCCTAGCAGTGAAGAATGGATTCCCCCAATATGAAGGGTCCACTCACCAATGTGCTCCTGGTATGCCTGCCCCACCTTCTCCTAGACCACACTTCACTGAGAAATCTTCCTCACAAGACAGCAGCACCTTCCTTGAGCTTCTTTCCCTTCTCTGGCTGAGCTACCATAGCAACAGGCCATGCAGGGGCTGCCTCAGGCCTTTCCAAGTTCAAGGGGCTGGGAGCCCACTGTGACATCACAACCATGTCTTTCCTGATTGGCCAAAGTGCTTAAGCACTCCCATTAAGGACCCTCCCCCTCCAGTCAACAGCCAATTCTGTGATAGGTTCCTGGCAAGAAGTTTGGATCTCAGCATGGCTTTACTGCTCCATAGTCCCAACTCCACTGGCTCTAGGCCGAATAAGGATGATATTTCCCTCCTGTTTCAAAGAACTTACAATCTGGAACCCACATTTTGAAAGACAAGACGTGTTTTTTTGTGGTGAGTACAAAAAAATGACTCAAGCCCCTTGCACTTCCATCAGCCAGGAAAACTCCTTTCACATTGGATTAGGCAACTACCCTCTCGGAACAACATCTCCCATCACCTGAGGTTATTCCCTTATGTGGACGCAAAGTGTACCACACTGCTAACAAGGATGTTGTTATTCCAGGCTTCTCTGTTACTAACTTCATCAAAACAAACAAACGCACACACCCGCTGGCAAGAGCATGAAACTGACCACAGGAATTCACTTACTTTGGACAAACAAATTCATTCACTTTCATCCAAGAAATACACTGGTCACACAGGGGGTAGGCAAAGAATGCATACTATTTCCTAGTCAGTGAAATTGGAACCCTTTCTTTAATGAACAGCAGCTCAGGAGGAAAACCACAAACTATGCAATACCATGAAACACTCGGGAAGGACATTCATTTCTGCAAAAGTTCTCAGTGACAAAACACTACACCTTTCAATAAAGGAACTGAAGACTTAACGTCAGGGCAGCTCAAGGCTTTCCCTAGAACAGACATTGGGAATTAAGCTAATTTCTACAAATCAATGAGGCAAATTGAAGATAAAGAAAACAAACACACAATCAAACACTCAAACACACACACACACATGCACAGCACACAAACAAATACACACATACACACACACACACACACACATACACACACATATTCATTGCTCCTTGAATAGCAAACATTTTGGAGTCAGTGAATTTCGGGACGTTTAGGTAAGAAAAGTACCTCTCAGCAGTAGCAATCCTAAATGAATACTAGGAAACCCTGCAGAATCAGGTTAACTTCTTCCAAAATTCCTTGGCCACGGTTTATAGAATCCTGCAAGGCAGAGAGAATTTCTGTCAGATCAACAGGTGCCGGGGTCACCATGTAGCCTCATTCTTACCTTGCAAATCTGCTAGTAACACACTGAAGATCAGGCGGTCTGGTGGGACGCTGAAATCAAGACAGCGTGTGTATCACAGTGACATCCACTGTGGCCTATTCTGCAAAAGGAGATTCAGCCCCAGGTGGTTCACAAGCCTCTAGACATTCAAAACCGTGGGACATGGATGAGTTGGCTAGCAGTGAGGAATGGATTCCCCCAATCTGATGAGCTAAGGACACCCATGTGATCGTGCTCTCCTCGCACCCAGTTTCCCTAGGCCAAACATCACTGAGAAATCTTCCTCACAAGACAGGAGCACATTCTGTGAGTTTCTTTCCCTTGGCTGGCTGGGCTGCCATAGAAACAAGCCAGGCAGGAGCTGCCTCAGGACTCTCCAAGTTCAAGGGGCTTTGAGCCCACTGTCACATCACAACCATGTCTTTCCTGATTGGCCCGTGTGCAAAAGCACTCCCCTTAAGGACAGTCCCCCTCCCATCAACAGCTACTTGGGTGATAGGGTCCTGGCAAGGTGATTGGATCTCAGCATGGCTTTACTGCTCCATATTCCCACCTCCTCATGCTCTGGGTGGAATAAGGATGACATATCTCTCCGGATTCCAAGAACTGCCAAACTGGAACCCACATTTTGGACGACAAGAAGTGCTTTTGGTGGTGAGTACAAACACGTCTCAAGCCCATTGCATTTCCATCAGCCAGGAAAACTCCTTTCACATTGGATTAGGCAACTTCCCTCTCACAACAACATCTCCCATCACTTCAGGTTATTCCCTTAGGTGGAGGCAAACTGTACCACATTGGGAAGCAGGATGTTATTATTACACGCTTCTCTGTTACTAACTTCATCAACAGAAGGAAACGCTCACACTGGCTGTCAAGAGAGCCAACCTGACCACAGGAATTCACTAAATGTGGACAAAGAATGTAATTCACTTTCATCCGTGAAAGGCACTGGTCACACAAGTGATATTGGAAGAATGCACAGTATTTCCTAGTCAGTGAAATTGGTGCCCTTTTTCTACTGAAAGGCAGTTTTCAGGAAAACCAGAAACTATACAGTACCATGAAACACTCGGGAAGGATATTCATTTCAACAAAAGTTCTCAGAGACAAAACACTACGCCTTTCATTCAAGGACATGAGGACTTATCGTCAGGGAGACTCAAGGCTTTTCCTCAAACTGACATTGGGAATTAAGCTATTTTCTGTACATCAGTGAGGCAAATTGAAAGAGAAAGATAACAAAAACACTATCACACACACACACACACACTCACACACACAACGTGATGGTATCCTAATTGATATCGAGTGAAGGAATTTCTTTGCTTGTATGTACTAAATAGCAACTATTAGCAAAACCAGAAGTCAATGAACACCAGCACAGCCTAGTGCAAAGTCTCTCACATTCGATCAATTCCCACAGTGTAAAAGACAGGGTTTGATTGAAGGGGTCTTATACATGCCTGAATTGTGGGTATACAAAAGGAGTGTGATATAATTTGTACTGTGAGAACTTATTAGAACAAGCAAAGAAATTAACACATTTGCAAACTAGAAATATTGCCCACAGAAACACGCACACACACCCACACACACACACACACACACACAGAGACACACACACAGAAGGAAACAAAATCTGTCCATAGTCATAACAAGGTCAATGTTGCCAGCAAGAGTTGAACGTCCTGGCATAATGCTACTGAGGGGATAATGTCCAGCACTTGAAAAAGGATCATGCTAGGAAAAATATGTGAAGTGACATCATTCCCACCAAGGTTCTTGGACGGAAGTCCTACTGCCATATTTATGCAAAGAAACAACCAAAGTGTAATCGACCTGAGTCTGGGCCTGAAGCAATCACTTGAATTGAAATCCTTTTCATTAAGTCAGTGATGCACGTTCACCCATGTATCATGATGCCTGGACATACACGGCACCTATTACCTGAATGATGAATCCTTCCTGTTATAGAATATATTGTACTTAATCTAACGAAAAGAAAGTTTGAAATATCCGAAATTATTGACTTCCAGGAAACAATCGTGACTGTCATTTTGTGAAAAAGGGTATTTCCCAGAATCTGACATAAGAAATATTATGCTACCAACCCTGTGTGCAAGGGCTCCCACAAACACACATACACACACAAACACACCTGCACAGAAGCACACAAACAAACACACACACACACACACACACAAACACACACACATTCGTTGCTCCTTCAATAGCAAACATATTGGAGTCAGTGAATTTCTGGACGTTTATGTAATAAAAGTACCTTTCAGCAGTAACAATCCTTAAAGAATACCAGGAAAACCTGGAGAATCAGGTAAACTTCTTCCAAGATTCCTTGCCCACAGTTTAGAATACCCTGCAGGGCAGAGAAGAATTTCTCCCAGATCAACAGGTGCCTCGGCCTCCATGTAACCTCATTCTTACCATGCCAATCCGCTGGTAACACACCTGAAGATCAGGTGGTCTGGTGGGACCCGAAATCAAGACAGCATGTGTATCACAGTGAGAACCACGGTGGCCTATTCTGCAAACTGAGATCCAGCCCCAGGTGGCACACAGGCCTGTGGACATTCAAAACCATGGGACATGGATGATTTGCCTAGCAGTGAAGAATGGATTCCCCCAATATGAAGGGTCCACTCACCAATGTGCTCCTGGTATGCCTGCCCCACCTTCTCCTAGACCACACTTCACTGAGAAATCTTCCTCACAAGACAGCAGCACCTTCCTTGAGCTTCTTTCCCTTCTCTGGCTGAGCTACCATAGCAACAGGCCATGCAGGGGCTGCCTCAGGCCTTTCCAAGTTCAAGGGGCTCGGAGCCCACTGTGACATCACAACCATGTCTTTCCTGATTGGCCAAAGTGCTTAAGCACTCCCATTAAGGACCCTCCCCCTCCAGTCAACAGCCAATTCTGTGATAGGTTCCTGGCAAGAAGTTTGGATCTCAGCATGGCTTTACTGCTCCATAGTCCCAACTCCACTGGCTCTAGGCCGAATAAGGATGATATTTCCCTCCTGTTTCAAAGAACTTACAATCTGGAACCCACATTTTGAAAGACAAGACGTGTTTTTTTGTGGTGAGTACAAAAAAATGACTCAAGCCCCTTGCACTTCCATCAGCCAGGAAAACTCCTTTCACATTGGATTAGGCAACTACCCTCTCGGAACAACATCTCCCATCACCTGAGGTTATTCCCTTATGTGGACGCAAAGTGTACCACACTGCTAACAAGGATGTTGTTATTCCAGGCTTCTCTGTTACTAACTTCATCAAAACAAACAAACGCACACACCCGCTGGCAAGAGCATGAAACTGACCACAGGAATTCACTTACTTTGGACAAACAAATTCATTCACTTTCATCCAAGAAATACACTGGTCACACGGGGGTAGGCAAAGAATGCATACTATTTCCTAGTCAGTGAAATTGGAACCCTTTCTTTAATGAACAGCAGCTCAGGATGAAAACCACAAACTATGCAATACCATGAAACACTCGGGAAGGACATTCATTTCTGCAAAAGTTCTCAGTGACAAAACACTACACCTTTCAATAAAGGAACTGAAGACTTAACGTCAGGGCAGCTCAAGGCTTTCCCTGGAACAGACATTGGGAATTAAGCTAATTTCTACAAATCAATGAGGCAAATTGAAGATAAAAACAACAAACACACAATCAAACACTCAAACACACACACACACATGCACAGCACACAAACAAATACACACATACACACACACACACACACACACATACACACACATATTCATTGCTCCTTGAATAGCAAACATTTTGGAGTCAGTGAATTTCGGGACGTTTAGGTAAGAAAAGTACCTCTCAGCAGTAGCAATCCTAAATGAATACTAGGAAACCCTGCAGAATCAGGTTAACTTCTTCCAAAATTCCTTGGCCACGGTTTATAGAATCCTGCAAGGCAGAGAGAATTTCTGTCAGATCAACAGGTGCCGGGGTCACCATGTAGCCTCATTCTCACCTTGCCAATCTGCTAGTAACACACTGAAGATCAGGTGGTCTGGTGGGACGCTGAAATCAAGACAGCGTGTGTATCACAGTGACATCCACTGTGGCCTATTCTGCAAAAGGAGATTCAGCCCCAGGTGGATCACAAGCCTCTAGACATTCAAAACCGTGGGACATGGATGAGTTGGCTAGCAGTGAGGAATGGATTCCCCCAATCTGATGAGCTAAGGACACCCATGTGATCGTGCTCTCCTCGCACCCAGTTTCCCTAGGCCAAACATCACTGAGAAATCTTCCTCACAAGACAGGAGCACATTCTTTGAGTTTCTTTCCCTTGGCTGGCTGGGCTGCCATAGAAACAAGCCAGGCAGGAGCTGCCTCAGGACTCTCCAAGTTCAAGGGGCTTTGAGCCCACTGTGACATCACAAACATGTCTTTCCTGATTGGCCCGTGTGCAAAAGCACTCCCCTTAAGGACAGTCCCCCTCCCATCAACAGCTACTTGGGTGATAGGGTCCTGGCAAGGTGATTGGATCTCAGCATGGCTTTACTGCTCCATATTCCCACCTCCTCATGCTCTGGGTGGAATAAGGATGACATATCTCTCCGGATTCCAAGAACTGCCAAACTGGAACCCACATTTTGGACGACAAGAAGTGCTTTTGGTGGTGAGTACAAACACGTCTCAAGCCCATTGCATTTCCATCAGCCAGGAAAACTCCTTTCACATTGGATTAGGCAACTTCCCTCTCACAACAACATCTCCCATCACTTCAGGTTATTCCCTTAGGTGGAGGCAAACTGTACCACATTGGGAAGCAGGATGTTGTTATTACACGCTTCTCTGTTACTAACTTCATCAACAGAAGGAAACGCTCACACTGGCTGTCAAGAGAGCCAACCTGACCACAGGAATTCACTAAATGTGGACAAAGAATGTAATTCACTTTCATCCGTGAAAGGCACTGGTCACACAAGTGATATTGGAAGAATGCACAGTATTTCCTAGTCAGTGAAATTGGTGCCCTTTTTCTACTGAAAGGCAGTTTTCAGGAAAACCAGAAACTATACAGTACCATGAAACACTCGGGAAGGATATTCATTTCAACAAAAGTTCTCAGAGACAAAACACTACGCCTTTCATTCAAGGACATGAGGACTTATCGTCAGGGAGACTCAAGGCTTTTCCTCAAACTGACATTGGGAATTAAGCTATTTTCTGTACATCAGTGAGGCAAACTGAAAGAGAAAGATAACAAAAACACTATCACACACACACACACACACTCACACACACAAAGTGATGGTATCCTAATTGATATCGAGTGAAGGAATTTCTTTGCTTGTATGTACTAAATAGCAACTATTAGCAAAACCAGAAGTCAATGAACACCAGCACAGCCTAGTGCAAAGTCTCTCACATTTGATCAATTCCCACAGTGTAAAAGACAGGGTTTGATTGAAGGGGTCTTATACATGCCTGAATTGTGGGTATACAAAAGGAGTGTGATATAATTTGTACTGTGAGAACTTATTAGAACAAGCAAAGAAATTAACACATTTGCAAACTAGAAATATTGCCCACAGAAACACGCACACACACACACACACACACACACACAGAGAGACACACACACAGAAGGAAACAAAATCTGTCCATAGTCATAACAAGGTCAATGTTGCCAGCAAGAGTTGAACGTCCTGGCATAATGCTACTGAGGGGAAAATGTCCAGCACTTGAAAAAGGATCATGCTAGGAAAAATATGTGAAGTGACATCATTCCCACCAAGGTTCTTGGACGGAAGTCCTACTGCCATATTTTTGCAAAGAAACAACCAAAGTGTAATCGACCTGAGTCTGGGCCTGAAGCAATCACTTGAATTGAAATCCTTTTCATTAAGTCAGTGATGCACGTTCACCCATGTATCATGATGCCTGGACATACACGGCACCTATTACCTGAATGATGAATCCTTCCTGTTATAGAATATATTGTACTTAATCTAACGAAAAGAAAGTTTGAAATATCCGAAATTATTGACTTCCAGGAAACAATCGTGACTGTCATTTTGTGAAAAAGGGTATTTCACAGAATCTGACATAAGAAATATTATGCTACCAACCCTGTGTGCAAGGGCTCCCACAAACACACATACACACACAAACACACCTGCACAGAAGCACACAAACAAATACACACACACACACACACACACACACACACACACATTCGTTGCTCCTTCAATAGCAAACATATTGGAGTCAGTGAATTTCTGGACGTTTATGTAATAAAAGTACCTTTCAGCAGTAACAATCCTTAAAGAATACCAGGAAAACCTGGAGAATCAGGTAAACTTCTTCCAAGATTCCTTGCCCACAGTTTAGAATACCCTGCAGGGCAGAGAAGAATTTCTCCCAGATCAACAGGTGCCTCGGCCTCCATGTAACCTCATTCTTACCATGCCAATCCGCTGGTAACACACCTGAAGATCAGGTGGTCTGGTGGGACCCGAAATCAAGACAGCATGTGTATCACAGTGAGAACCACGGCGGCCTATTCTGCAAACTGAGATCCAGCCCAAGGTGGCACACAGGCCTGTGGACATTCAAAACCATGGGACATGGATGATTTGCCTAGCAGTGAAGAATGGATTCCCCCAATATGAAGGGTCCACTCACCAATGTGCTCCTGGTATGCCTGCCCCACCTTCTCCTAGACCACACTTCACTGAGAAATCTTCCTCACAAGACAGCAGCACCTTCCTTGAGCTTCTTTCCCTTCTCTGGCTGAGCTACCATAGCAACAGGCCATGCAGGGGCTGCCTCAGGCCTTTCCAAGTTCAAGGGGCTGGGAGCCCACTGTGACATCACAACCATGTCTTTCCTGATTGGCCAAAGTGCTTAAGCACTCCCATTAAGGACCCTCCCCCTCCAGTCAACAGCCAATTCTGTGATAGGTTCCTGGCAAGAAGTTTGGATCTCAGCATGGCTTTACTGCTCCATAGTCCCAACTCCACTGGCTCTAGGCCGAATAAGGATGATATTTCCCTCCGGTTTCAAAGAACTTACAATCTGGAACCCACATTTTGAAAGACAAGACGTGTTTTTTTGTGGTGAGTACAAAAAAATGACTCAAGCCCCTTGCACTTCCATCAGCCAGGAAAACTCCTTTCACATTGGATTAGGCAACTACCCTCTCGGAACAACATCTCCCATCACCTGAGGTTATTCCCTTATGTGGACGCAAAGTGTACCACACTGCTAACAAGGATGTTGTTATTCCAGGCTTCTCTGTTACTAACTTCATCAAAACAAACAAACGCACACACCCGCTGGCAAGAGCATGAAACTGACCACAGGAATTCACTTACTTTGGACAAACAAATTCATTCACTTTCATCCAAGAAATACACTGGTCACACAGGGGGTAGGCAAAGAATGCATACTATTTCCTAGTCAGTGAAATTGGAACCCTTTCTTTAATGAACAGCAGCTCAGGAGGAAAACCACAAACTATGCAATACCATGAAACACTCGGGAAGGACATTCATTTCTGCAAAAGTTCTCAGTGACAAAACACTACACCTTTCAATAAAGGAACTGAAGACTTAACGTCAGGGCAGCTCAAGGCTTTCCCTAGAACAGACATTGGGAATTAAGCTAATTTCTACAAATCAATGAGGCAAATTGAAGATAAAGAAAACAAACACACAATCAAACACTCAAACACACACACACACATGCACAGCACACAAACAAATACACACATACACACACACACACACACACATACACACACATATTCATTGCTCCTTGAATAGCAAACATTTTGGAGTCAGTGAATTTCGGGACGTTTAGGTAAGAAAAGTACCTCTCAGCAGTAGCAATCCTAAATGAATACTAGGAAACCCTGCAGAATCAGGTTAACTTCTTCCAAAATTCCTTGGCCACGGTTTATAGAATCCTGCAAGGCAGAGAGAATTTCTGTCAGATCAACAGGTGCCGGGGTCACCATGTAGCCTCATTCTTACCTTGCAAATCTGCTAGTAACACACTGAAGATCAGGCGGTCTGGTGGGACGCTGAAATCAAGACAGCGTGTGTATCACAGTGACATCCACTGTGGCCTATTCTGCAAAAGGAGATTCAGCCCCAGGTGGTTCACAAGCCTCTAGACATTCAAAACCGTGGGACATGGATGAGTTGGCTAGCAGTGAGGAATGGATTCCCCCAATCTGATGAGCTAAGGACACCCATGTGATCGTGCTCTCCTCGCACCCAGTTTCCCTAGGCCAAACATCACTGAGAAATCTTCCTCACAAGACAGGAGCACATTCTTTGAGTTTCTTTCCCTTGGCTGGCTGGGCTGCCATAGAAACAAGCCAGGCAGGAGCTGCCTCAGGACTCTCCAAGTTCAAGGGGCTTTGAGCCCACTGTGACATCACAACCATGTCTTTCCTGATTGGCCCGTGTGCAAAAGCACTCCCCTTAAGGACAGTCCCCCTCCCATCAACAGCTACTTGGGTGATAGGGTCCTGGCAAGGTGATTGGATCTCAGCATGGCTTTACTGCTCCATATTCCCACCTCCTCATGCTCTGGGTGGAATAAGGATGACATATCTCTCCGGATTCCAAGAACTGCCAAACTGGAAGCCACATTTTGGACGACAAGAAGTGCTTTTGGTGGTGAGTACAAACACGTCTCAAGCCCATTGCATTTCCATCAGCCAGGAAAACTCCTTTCACATTGGATTAGGCAACTTCCCTCTCACAACAACATCTCCCATCACTTCAGGTTATTCCCTTAGGTGGAGGCAAACTGTACCACATTGGGAAGCAGGATGTTATTATTACACGCTTCTCTGTTACTAACTTCATCAACAGAAGGAAACGCTCACACTGGCTGTCAAGAGAGCCAACCTGACCACAGGAATTCACTAAATGTGGACAAAGAATGTAATTCACTTTCATCCGTGAAAGGCACTGGTCACACAAGTGATATTGGAAGAATGCACAGTATTTCCTAGTCAGTGAAATTGGTGCCCTTTTTCTACTGAAAGGCAGTTTTCAGGAAAACCAGAAACTATACAGTACCATGAAACACTCGGGAAGGATATTCATTTCAACAAAAGTTCTCAGAGACAAAACACTACGCCTTTCATTCAAGGACATGAGGACTTATCGTCAGGGAGACTCAAGGCTTTTCCTCAAACTGACATTGGGAATTAAGCTATTTTCTGTACATCAGTGAGGCAAATTGAAAGAGAAAGATAACAAAAACACTATCACACACACACACACACACTCACACACCCAACGTGATGGTATCCTAATTGATATCGAGTGAAGGAATTTCTTTGCTTGTATGTACTAAATAGCAACTATTAGCAAAACCAGAAGTCAATGAACACCAGCACAGCCTAGTGCAAAGTCTCTCACATTCGATCAATTCCCACAGTGTAAAAGACAGGGTTTGATTGAAGGGGTCTTATACATGCCTGAATTGTGGGTATACAAAAGGAGTGTGATATAATTTGTACTGTGAGAACTTATTAGAACAAGCAAAGAAATTAACACATTTGCAAACTAGAAATATTGCCCACAGAAACACGCACACACACCCACACACACACACACACACACACAGAGACACACACACAGAAGGAAACAAAATCTGTCCATAGTCATAACAAGGTCAATGTTGCCAGCAAGAGTTGAACGTCCTGGCATAATGCTACTGAGGGGATAATGTCCAGCACTTGAAAAAGGATCATGCTAGGAAAAATATGTGAAGTGACATCATTCCCACCAAGGTTCTTGGACGGAAGTCCTACTGCCATATTTATGCAAAGAAACAACCAAAGTGTAATCGACCTGAGTCTGGGCCTGAAGCAATCACTTGAATTGAAATCCTTTTCATTAAGTCAGTGATGCACGTTCACCCATGTATCATGATGCCTGGACATACACGGCACCTATTACCTGAATGATGAATCCTTCCTGTTATAGAATATATTGTACTTAATCTAACGAAAAGAAAGTTTGAAATATCCGAAATTATTGACTTCCAGGAAACAATCGTGACTGCCATTTTGTGAAAAAGGGTATTTCCCAGAATCTGACATAAGAAATATTATGCTACCAACCCTGTGTGCAAGGGCTCCCACAAACACACATACACACACAAACACACCTGCACAGAAGCACACAAACAAATACACACACACACACACACACACACATTCGTTGCTCCTTCAATAGCAAACATATTGGAGTCAGTGAATTTCTGGACGTTTATGTAATAAAAGTACCTTTCAGCAGTAACAATCCTTAAAGAATACCAGGAAAACCTGGAGAATCAGGTAAACTTCTTCCAAGATTCCTTGCCCACAGTTTAGAATACCCTGCAGGGCAGAGAAGAATTTCTCCCAGATCAACAGGTGCCTCGGCCTCCATGTAACCTCATTCTTACCATGCCAATCCGCTGGTAACACACCTGAAGATCAGGTGGTCTGGTGGGACCCGAAATCAAGACAGCATGTGTATCACAGTGAGAACCACGGGGGCCTATTCTGCAAACTGAGATCCAACCCCAGGTGGCACACAGGCCTGTGGACATTCAAAACCATGTTACATGGATGATTTGCCTAGCAGTGAAGAATGGATTCCCCCAATATGAAGAGTCCACTCACCAATGTGCTCCTGGTATGCCTGCCCCACCTTCTCCTAGACCACACTTCACTGAGAAATCTTCCTCACAAGACAGCAGCACCTTCCTTGAGCTTCTTTCCCTTCTCTGGCTGAGCTACCATAGCAACAGGCCATGCAGGGGCTGCCTCAGGCCTTTCCAAGTTCAAGGGGCTGGGAGCCCACTGTGACATCACAACCATGTCTTTCCTGATTGGCCAAAGTGTTTAAGCACTCCCATTAAGGACCCTCCCCCTCCAGTCAACAGCCAATTCTGTGATAGGTTCCTGGCAAGAAGTTTGGATCTCAGCATGGCTTTACTGCTCCATAGTCCCAACTCCACTGGCTCTAGGCCGAATAAGGATGATATTTCCCTCCGGTTTCAAAGAACTTACAATCTGGAACCCACATTTTGAAAGACAAGACGTGTTTTTTTGTGGTGAGTACAAAAAAATGACTCAAGCCCCTTGCACTTCCATCAGCCAGGAAAACTCCTTTCACATTGGATTAGGCAACTACCCTCTCGGAACAACATCTCCCATCACCTGAGGTTATTCCCTTATGTGGACGCAAAGTGTACCACACTGCTAACAAGGATGTTGTTATTCCAGGCTTCTCTGTTACTAACTTCATCAAAACAAACAAACGCACACACCCGCTGGCAAGAGCATGAAACTGACCACAGGAATTCACTTACTTTGGACAAACAAATTCATTCACTTTCATCCAAGAAATACACTGGTCACACGGGGGTAGGCAAAGAATGCATACTATTTCCTAGTCAGTGAAATTGGAACCCTTTCTTTAATGAACAGCAGCTCAGGAGGAAAACCACAAACTATGCAATACCATGAAACACTCGGGAAGGACATTCATTTCTGCAAAAGTTCTCAGTGACAAAACACTACACCTTTCAATAAAGGAACTGAAGACTTAACGTCAGGGCAGCTCAAGGCTTTCCCTAGAACAGACATTGGGAATTAAGCTAATTTCTACAAATCAATGAGGCAAATTGAAGATAAAGAAAACAAACACACAATCAAACACTCAAACACACACACACACATGCACAGCACACAAACAAATACACACATACACACACACACACACACACATACACACACATATTCATTGCTCCTTGAATAGCAAACATTTTGGAGTCAGTGAATTTCGGGACGTTTAGGTAAGAAAAGTACCTCTCAGCAGTAGCAATCCTAAATGAATACTAGGAAACCCTGCAGAATCAGGTTAACTTCTTCCAAAATTCCTTGGCCACGGTTTATAGAATCCTGCAAGGCAGAGAGAATTTCTGTCAGATCAACAGGTGCCGGGGTCACCATGTAGCCTCATTCTTACCTTGCCAATCTGCTAGTAACACACTGAAGATCAGGCGGTCTGGTGGGACGCTGAAATCAAGACAGCGTGTGTATCACAGTGACATCCACTGTGGCCTATTCTGCAAAAGGAGATTCAGCCCCAGGTGGATCACAAGCCTCTAGACATTCAAAACCGTGGGACATGGATGAGTTGGCTAGCAGTGAGGAATGGATTCCCCCAATCTGATGAGCTAAGGACACCCATGTGATCGTGCTCTCCTCGCACCCAGTTTCCCTAGGCCAAACATCACTGAGAAATCTTCCTCACAAGACAGGAGCACATTCTGTGAGTTTCTTTCCCTTGGCTGGCTGGGCTGCCATAGAAACAAGCCAGGCAGGAGCTGCCTCAGGACTCTCCAAGTTCAAGGGGCTTTGAGCCCACTGTGACATCACAACCATGTCTTTCCTGATTGGCCCGTGTGCAAAAGCACTCCCCTTAAGGACAGTCCCCCTCCCATCAACAGCTACTTGGGTGATAGGGTCCTGGCAAGGTGATTGGATCTCAGCATGGCTTTACTGCTCCATATTCCCACCTCCTCATGCTCTGGGTGGAATAAGGATGACATATCTCTCCGGATTCCAAGAACTGCCAAACTGGAACCCACATTTTGGACGACAAGAAGTGCTTTTGGTGGTGAGTACAAACACGTCTCAAGCCCATTGCATTTCCATCAGCCAGGAAAACTCCTTTCACATTGGATTAGGCAACTTCCCTCTCACAACAACATCTCCCATCACTTCAGGTTATTCCCTTAGGTGGAGGCAAACTGTACCACATTGGGAAGCAGGATGTTGTTATTACACGCTTCTCTGTTACTAACTTCATCAACAGAAGGAAACGCTCACACTGGCTGTCAAGAGAGCCAACCTGACCACAGGAATTCACTAAATGTGGACAAAGAATGTAATTCACTTTCATCCGTGAAAGGCACTGGTCACACAAGTGATATTGGAAGAATGCACAGTATTTCCTAGTCAGTGAAATTGGTGCCCTTTTTCTACTGAAAGGCAGTTTTCAGGAAAACCAGAAACTATACAGCACCATGAAACACTCGGGAAGGATATTCATTTCAACAAAAGTTCTCAGAGACAAAACACTACGCCTTTCATTCAAGGACATGAGGACTTATCGTCAGGGAGACTCAAGGCTTTTCCTCAAACTGACATTGGGAATTAAGCTATTTTCTGTACATCAGTGAGGCAAACTGAAAGAGAAAGATAACAAAAACACTATCACACACACACACACACACTCACACACACAAAGTGATGGTATCCTAATTGATATCGAGTGAAGGAATTTCTTTGCTTGTATGTACTAAATAGCAACTATTAGCAAAACCAGAAGTCAATGAACACCAGCACAGCCTAGTGCAAAGTCTCTCACATTTGATCAATTCCCACAGTGTAAAAGACAGGGTTTGATTGAAGGGGTCTTATACATGCCTGAATTGTGGGTATACAAAAGGAGTGTGATATAATTTGTACTGTGAGAACTTATTAGAACAAGCAAAGAAATTAACACATTTGCAAACTAGAAATATTGCCCACAGAAACACGCACACACACACACACACACACACACACACAGAGACACACACACAGAAGGAAACAAAATCTGTCCATAGTCATAACAAGGTCAATGTTGCCAGCAAGAGTTGAACGTCCTGGCATAATGCTACTGAGGGGATAATGTCCAGCACTTGAAAAAGGATCATGCTAGGAAAAATATGTGAAGTGACATCATTCCCACCAAGGTTCTTGGACGGAAGTCCTACTGCCATATTTATGCAAAGAAACAACCAAAGTGTAATCGACCTGAGTCTGGGCCTGAAGCAATCACTTGAATTGAAATCCTTTTCATTAAGTCAGTGATGCACGTTCACCCATGTATCATGATGCCTGGACATACACGGCACCTATTACCTGAATGATGAATCCTTCCTGTTATAGAATATATTGTACTTAATCTAACGAAAAGAAAGTTTGAAATATCCGAAATTATTGACTTCCAGGAAACAATCGTGACTGCCATTTTGTGAAAAAGGGTATTTCCCAGAATCTGACATAAGAAATATTATGCTACCAACCCTGTGTGCAAGGGCTCCCACAAACACACATACACACACAAACACACCTGCACAGAAGCACACAAACAAATACACACACACACACACACACACACACACACATTCATTGCTCCTTCAATAGCAAACATATTGGAGTCAGTGAACTTCTGGACGTTTATGTAATAAAAGTACCTTTCAGCAGTAACAATCCTTAAAGAATACCAGGAAAACCTGGAGAATCAGGTAAACTTCTTCCAAGATTCCTTGCCCACGGTTTAGAATACCCTGCAGGGCAGAGAAGAATTTCTCCCAGATCAACAGGTGCCTCGGCCTCCATGTAACCTCATTCTTACCATGCCAATCCGCTGGTAACACACCTGAAGATCAGGTGGTCTGGTGGGACCCGAAATCAAGACAGCATGTGTATCACAGTGAGAACCACGGCGGCCTATTCTGCAAACTGAGATCCAGCCCCAGGTTGCACACAGGCCTGTGGACATTCAAAACCATGGGACATGGATGATTTGCCTAGCAGTGAAGAATGGATTCCCCCAATATGAAGGTTCCACTCACCAATGTGCTCCTGGTATGCCTGCCCCACCTTCTCCTAGACCACACTTCACTGAGAAATCTTCCTCACAAGACAGCAGCACCTTCCTTGAGCTTCTTTCCCTTCTCTGGCTGAGCTACCATAGCAACAGGCCATGCAGGGGCTGCCTCAGGCCTTTCCAAGTTCAAGGGGCTGGGAGCCCACTGTGACATCACAACCATGTCTTTCCTGATTGGCCAAAGTGCTTAAGCACTCCCATTAAGGACCCTCCCCCTCCAGTCAACAGCCAATTCTGTGATAGGTTCCTGGCAAGAAGTTTGGATCTCAGCATGGCTTTACTGCTCCATAGTCCCAACTCCACTGGCTCTAGGACGAATAAGGATGATATTTCCCTCCGGTTTCAAAGAACTTCCAATCTGGAACGCACATTTTGAAAGACAAGACGTGTTTTTTTGTGGTGAGTACAAAAAAATGACTCAAGACCCTTGCACTTCCATCAGCCAGGAAAACTCCTTTCACATTGGATTAGGCAACTACCCTCTCGGAACAACATCTCCCATCACCTGAGGTTATTCCCTTATGTGGACGCAAAGTGTACCACACTGCTAACAAGGATGTTGTTATTCCAGGCTTCTCTGTTACTAACTTCATCAAAACAAACAAACGCACACACCCGCTGGCAAGAGCATGAAACTGACCACAGGAATTCACTTACTTTGGACAAACAAATTCATTCACTTTCATCCAAGAAATACACTGGTCACACGGGGGGTAGGCAAAGAATGCATACTATTTCCTAGTCAGTGAAATTGGAACCCTTTCTTTAATGAACAGCAGCTCAGGAGGAAAACCACAAACGATGCAATACCATGAAACACTCGGGAAGGACATTCATTTCTGCAAAAGTTCTCAGTGACAAAACACTACACCTTTCAATAAAGGAACTGAAGGCTTAACGTCAGGGCAGCTCAAGGCTTTCCCTGGAAAAGACATTGGGAATTAAGCTAATTTCTACAAATCAATGAGGCAAATTGAAGATAAAGAAAACAAACACACAATCAAACACTCAAACACACACACACACACATGCACAGCACACAAACAAATACACACACACACACACACACACACACACATACACACACATATTCATTGCTCCTTGAATAGCAAACATTTTGGAGTCAGTGAATTTCGGGACGTTTAGGTAAGAAAAGTACCTCTCAGCAGCAGCAATCCTAAATGAATACTAGGAAACCCTGCAGAATCAGGTTAACTTCTTCCAAAATTCCTTGGCCACGGTTTATAGAATCCTGCAAGGCAGAGAGAATTTCTGTCAGATCAACAGGTGCCGGGGTCACCATGTAGCCTCATTCTTACCTTGCCAATCTGCTAGTAACACACTGAAGATCAGGTGGTCTGGTGGGACGCTGAAATCAAGACAGCGTGTGTATCACAGTGACATCCACTGTGGCCTATTCTGCAAAAGGAGATTCAGCCCCAGGTGGATCACAAGCCTCTAGACATTCAAAACCGTGGGACATGGATGAGTTGGCTAGCAGTGAGGAGTGGATTCCCCCAATCTGATGAGCTAAGGACACCCATGTGATCGTGCTCTCCTCGCACCCAGTTTCCCTAGGCCAAACATCACTGAGAAATCTTCCTCACAAGACAGGAGCACATTCTTTGAGTTTCTTTCCCTTGGCTGGCTGGGCTGCCATAGAAACAAGCCAGGCAGGAGCTGCCTCAGGACTCTACAAGTTCAAGGGGCTTTGAGCCCACTGTGACATCACAAACATGTCTTTCCTGATTGGCCCGTGTGCAAAAGCACTCCCCTTAAGGACAGTCCCCCTCCCATCAACAGCTACTTGGGTGATAGGGTCCTGGCAAGGTGATTGGATCTCAGCATGGCTTTACTGCTCCATATTCCCACCTCCTCATGCTCTGGGTGGAATAAGGATGACATATCTCTCCGGATTCCAAGAACTGCCAAACTGGAACCCACATTTTGGACGACAAGAAGTGCTTTTGGTGGTGAGTACAAACACGTCTCAAGCCCATTGCATTTCCATCAGCCAGGAAAACTCCTTTCACATTGGATTAGGCAACTTCCCTCTCACAACAACATCTCCCATCAATTCAGGGTATTCCCTTAGGTGGAGGCAAACTGTACCACATTGGGAAGCAGGATGTTGTTATTACACGCTTCTCTGTTACTAACTTCATCAACAGAAGGAAACGCTCACACTGGCTGTCAAGAGAGCCAACCTGACCACAGGAAGTCACTAAATGTGGACAAAGAATGTAATTCACTTTCATCCGTGAAAGGCACTGGTCACACAGGTGATATTGGAAGAATGCACAGTATTTCCTAGTCAGTGAAATTGGTGCCCTTTTTCTACTGAAAGGCAGTTTTCAGGAAAGCCAGAAACTGCTTTGTTTCAGAGACAAAACACTACGCCTTTCATTCAAGGACATGAGGACTTATCGTCAGGGAGACTCAAGGCTTTTCCTCAAACTGACATTGGGAATTAAGCTATTTTCTGTACATCAGTGAGGCAAATTGAAAGAGAAAGATAACAAAAACACTATCACACACACACACACACTCACACACACAAAGTGATGGTATCCTAATTGATATCGAGTGAAGGAATTTCTTTGCTTGTAGGTACTAAATAGCAACTATTAGCAAAACCAGAAGTCAATGAACACCAGCACAGCCTAGTGCAAAGTCTCTCACATTCGATCAATTCCCACAGTGTAAAAGACAGGGTTTGATTGAAGGGGTCTTATACATGCCTGAATTGTGGGTATACAAAAGGAGTGTGATATAATTTGTACTGTGAGAACTTATTAGAACAAGCAAAGAAATTAACACATTTGCAAACTAGAAATATTGCCCACAGAAACACACACACACACACACACACACACACACACACACACACACACACACAGAGACACACACACAGAAGGAAACAAAATCTGTCCATAGTCATAACAAGGTCAATGTTGCCAGCAAGAGTTGAACGTCCTGGCATAATGCTACTGAGGGGATAATGTCCAGCACTTGAAAAAGGATCATGCTAGGAAAAATATGTGAAGTGACATCATTCCCACCAAGGTTCTTGGACGGAAGTCCTACTGCCATATTTATGCAAAGAAACAACCAAAGTGTAATCGACCTGAGTGGGCCTGAAGCAATCACTTGAACTGAAATCCTTTTCATTAAGTCAGTGATGCATGTTCACCCATGTATCATGATGCCTGGACATACACGGCACCTATTACCTGAATGATGAATCCTTCCTGTTATAGAATATATTGTACTTAATCTAATGAAAAGAAAGTTTGAAATATCCGAAATTATTGACTTCCAGGAAACAATCGTGACTGCCATTGTGTGAAAAAGGGTATTTCCCAGAATCTGACATAAGAAATATTATGCTACCAACCCTGTGTGCAAGGGCTCCCACAAACACACATACACACACAAACACACCTGCACAGAAGCACACAAACAAATACACACACACACACACACACACACACATTCGTTGCTCCTTCAATAGCAAACATATTGGAGTCAGTGAACTTCTGGACGTTTATGTAATAAAAGTACCTTTCAGCAGTAACAATCCTTAAAGAATACCAGGAAAACCTGGAGAATCAGGTAAACTTCTTCCAAGATTCCTTGCCCACGGTTTAGAATACCCTGCAGGGCAGAGAAGAATTTCTCCCAGATCAACAGGTGCCTCGACCTCCATGTAACCTCATTCTTACCATGCCAATCCGCTGGTAACACACCTGAAGATCAGGTGGTCTGGTGGGACCCGAAATCAAGACTGCATGTGTATCACAGTGAGAACCACGGCGGCCTATTCTGCAAACTGAGATCCAGCCCCAGGTTGCACACAGGCCTGTGGACATTCAAAACCATGGGACATGGATGATTTGCCTAGCAGTGAAGAATGGATTCCCCCAATATGAAGGGTCCACTCACCAATGTGCTCCTGGTATGCCTGCCCCACCTTCTCCTAGACCACACTTCACTGAGAAATCTTCCTCACAAGACAGCAGCACCTTCCTTGAGCTTCTTTCCCTTCTCTGGCTGAGCTACCATAGCAACAGGCCATGCAGGGGCTGCCTCAGGCCTTTCCAAGTTCAAGGGGCTGGGAGCCCACTGTGACATCACAACCATGTCTTTCCTGATTGGCCAAAGTGCTTAAGCACTCCCATTAAGGACCCTCCCCCTCCAGTCAACAGCCAATTCTGTGATAGGTTCCTGGCAAGAAGTTTGGATCTCAGCATGGCTTTACTGCTCCATAGTCCCAACTCCACTGGCTCTAGGCCGAATAAGGATGATATTTCCCTCCGGTTTCAAAGAACTTCCAATCTGGAACCCACATTTTGAAAGACAAGACGTGTTTTTTTGTGGTGAGTACAAAAAAATGACTCAAGACCCTTGCACTTCCATCAGCCAGGAAAACTCCTTTCACATTGGATTAGGCAACTTCCCTCTCACAACAACATCTCCCATCACTTCAGGTTATTCCCTTAGGTGGAGGCAAACTGTACCACATTGGGAAGCAGGATGTTGTTATTACACGCTTCTCTGTTACTAACTTCATCAACAGAAGGAAACGCTCACACTGGCTGTCAAGAGAGCCAACCTGACCACAGGAATTCACTAAATGTGGACAAAGAATGTAATTCACTTTCATCCGTGAAAGGCACTGGTCACACAGGTGATATTGGAAGAATGCACAGTATTTCCTAGTCTGTGAAATTGGTGCCCTTTTTCTACTGAAAGGCAGTTTTCAGGAAAGCCAGAAACTATACAGTACCATGAAACACTCGGGAAGGATATTCATTTCAACAAAAGTTCTCAGAGACAAAACACTACGCCTTTCATTCAAGGACATGAGGACTTATCGTCAGGGAGACTCAAGGCTTTTCCTCAAACTGACATTGGGAATTAAGCTATTTTCTGTACATCAGTGAGGCAAATTGAAAGAGAAAGATAACAAAAACACTATCACACACACACACACACTCACACACACAAAGTGATGGTATCCTAATTGATATCGAGTGAAGGAATTTCTTTGCTTGTAGGTACTAAATAGCAACTATTAGCAAAACCAGAAGTCAATGAACACCAGCACAGCCTAGTGCAAAGTCTCTCACATTCGATCAATTCCCACAGTGTAAAAGACAGGGTTTGATTGAAGGGGTCTTATACATGCCTGAATTGTGGGTATACAAAAGTAGTGTGATATAATTTGTACTGTGAGAACTTATTAGAACAAGCAAAGAAATTAACACATTTGCAAACTAGAAATATTGCCCACAGAAACACGCACACACACACACATACAGAGAGACACACACACAGAAGGAAACAAAATCTGTCCATAGTCATAACAAGGTCAATGTTGCCAGCAAGATTTGAACGTCCTGGCATAATGCTACTGAGGGGATAATGTCCAGCACTTGAAAAAGGATCATGCTAGGAAAAATATGTGAAGTGACATCATTCCCACCAAGGTTCTTGGACGGAAGTCCTACTGCCATATTTATGCAAAGAAACAACCAAAGTGTAATCGACCTGAGTCTGGGCCTGAAGCAATCACTTGAATTGAAATCCTTTTCATTAAGTCAGTGATGCACGTTCACCCATGTATCATGATGCCTGGACATACACGGCACCTATTACCTGAATGATGAATCCTTCCTGTTATAGAATATATTGTACTTAATCTAACGAAAAGAAAGTTTGAAATATCCGAAATTATTGACTTCCAGGAAACAATCGTGACTGCCATTTTGTGAAAAAGGGTATTTCCCAGAATCTGACATAAGAAATATTATGCTACCAACCCTGTGTGCAAGGGCTCCCACAAACACACATACACACACAAACACACCTGCACAGAAGCACACAAACAAATACACACACACACACACACACACACATTCGTTGCTCCTTCAATAGCAAACATATTGGAGTCAGTGAATTTCTGGACGTTTATGTAATAAAAGTACCTTTCAGCAGTAACAATCCTTAAAGAATACCAGGAAAACCTGGAGAATCAGGTAAACTTCTTCCAAGATTCCTTGCCCACGGTTTAGAATACCCTGCAGGGCAGAGAAGAATTGCTCCCACATCAACAGGTGCCTCGGCCTCCATGTAACCTCATTCTTACCATGCCAATCCGCTGGTAACACACCTGAAGATCAGGTGGTCTGGTGGGACCCGAAATCAAGACAGCATGTGTATCACAGTGAGAACCACGGCGGCCTATTCTGCAAACTGAGATCCAGCCCCAGGTGGCACACAGGCCTGTGGACATTCAAAACCATGGGACATGGATGATTTGCCTAGCAGTGAAGAATGGATTCCCCCAATATGAAGGGTCCACTCACCAATGTGCTCCTGGTATGCCTGCCCCACCTTCTCCTAGACCACACTTCACTGAGAAATCTTCCTCACAAGACAGCAGCACCTTCCTTGAGCTTCTTTCCCTTCTCTGGCTGAGCTACCATAGCAACAGGCCATGCAGGGGCTGCCTCAGGCCTTTCCAAGTTCAAGGGGCTGGGAGCCCACTGTGACATCACAACCATGTCTTTCCTGATTGGCCAAAGTGCTTAAGCACTCCCATTAAGGACCCTCCCCCTCCAGTCAACAGCCAATTCTGTGATAGGTTCCTGGCAAGAAGTTTGGATCTCAGCATGGCTTTACTGCTCCATAGTCCCAACTCCACTGGCTCTAGGCCGAATAAGGATGATATTTCCCTCCGGTTTCAAAGAACTTCCAATCTGGAACACACATTTTGAAAGACAAGACGTGTTTTTTTGTGGTGAGTACAAAAAAATGACTCAAGACCCTTGCACTTCCATCAGCCAGGAAAACTCCTTTCACATTGGATTAGGCAACTTCCCTCTCACAACAACATCTCCCATCACTTCAGGTTATTCCCTTAGGTGGAGGCAAACTGTACCACATTGGGAAGCAGGATGTTGTTATTACACGCTTCTCTGTTACTAACTTCATCAACAGAAGGAAACGCTCACACTGGCTGTCAAGAGAGCCAACCTGACCACAGGAATTCACTAAATGTGGACAAAGAATGTAATTCACTTTCATCCATGAAAGGCACTGGTCACACAGGTGATATTGGAAGAATGCACAGTATTTCCTAGTCTGTGAAATTGGTGCCCTTTTTCTACTGAAAGTCAGTTTTCAGGAAAGCCAGAAACTATACAGTACCATGAAACACTCGGGAAGGATATTCATTTCAACAAAAGTTCTCAGAGACAAAACACTACGCCTTTCATTCAAGGACATGAGGACTTATCGTCAGGGAGACTCAAGGCTTTTCCTCAAACTGACATTGGGAATTAAGCTATTTTCTGTACATCAGTGAGGCAAATTGAAAGAGAAAGATAACAAAAACACTATCACACACACACACACACTCACACACACAAAGTGATGGTATCCTAATTGATATCGAGTGAAGGAATTTCTTTGCTTGTAGGTACTAAATAGCAACTATTAGCAAAACCAGAAGTCAATGAACACCAGCACAGCCTAGTGCAAAGTCTCTCACATTCGATCAATTCCCACAGTGTAAAACACAGGGTTTGTTTGAAGGGGTCTTATACATGCCTGAATTGTGGGTATACAAAAGTAGTGTGATATAATTTGTACTGTGAGAACTTATTAGAACAAGCAAAGAAATTAACACATTTGCAAACTAGAAATATTGCCCACAGAAACACGCACACACACACACACAGAGAGAGACACACACACAGAAGGAAACAAAATCTGTCCATAGTCATAACAAGGTCAATGTTGCCAGCAAGATTTGAACGTCCTGGCATAATGCTACTGAGGGGATAATGTCCAGCACTTGAAAAAGGATCATGCTAGGAAAAATATGTGAAGTGACATCATTCCCACCAAGGTTCTTGGACGGAAGTCCTACTGCCATATTTATGCAAAGAAACAACCAAAGTGTAATCGACCTGAGTCTGGGCCTGAAGCAATCACTTGAATTGAAATCCTTTTCATTAAGTCAGTGATGCACGTTCACCCATGTATCATGATGCCTGGACATACACGGCACCTATTACCTGAATGATGAATCCTTCCTGTTATAGAATATATTGTACTTAATCTAACGAAAAGAAAGTTTGAAATATCCGAAATTATTGACTTCCAGGAAACAATCATGACTGCCATTTTGTGAAAAAGGGTATTTCCCAGAATCTGACATAAGAAATATTATGCTACCAACCCTGTGTGCAAGGGCTCCCACAAACACACATACACACACAAACACACCTGCACAGAAGCACACAAACAAATACACACACACACACACACACACACATTCGTTGCTCCTTCAATAGCAAACATATTGGAGTCAGTGAATTTCTGGACGTTTATGTAATAAAAGTACCTTTCAGCAGTAACAATCCTTAAAGAATACCAGGAAAACCTGGAGAATCAGGTAAACTTCTTCCAAGATTCCTTGCCCACGGTTTAGAATACCCTGCAGGGCAGAGAAGAATTGCTCCCACATCAACAGGTGCCTCGGCCTCCATGTAACCTCATTCTTACCATGCCAATCCGCTGGTAACACACCTGAAGATCAGGTGGTCTGGTGGGACCCGAAATCAAGACAGCATGTGTATCACAGTGAGAACCACGGCGGCCTATTCTGCAAACTGAGATCCAGCCCCAGGTGGCACACAGGCCTGTGGACATTCAAAACCATGGGACATGGATGATTTGCCTAGCAGTGAAGAATGGATTCCCCCAATATGAAGGGTCCACTCACCAATGTGCTCCTGGTATGCCTGCCCCACCTTCTCCTAGACCACACTTCACTGAGAAATCTTCCTCACAAGACAGCAGCACCTTCCTTGAGCTTCTTTCCCTTCTCTGGCTGAGCTACCATAGCAACAGGCCATGCAGGGGCTGCCTCAGGCCTTTCCAAGTTCAAGGGGCTGGGAGCCCACTGTGACATCACAACCATGTCTTTCCTGATTGGCCAAAGTGCTTAAGCACTCCCATTAAGGACCCTCCCCCTCCAGTCAACAGCCAATTCTGTGATAGGTTCCTGGCAAGAAGTTTGGATCTCAGCATGGCTTTACTGCTCCATAGTCCCAACTCCACTGGCTCTAGGCCGAATAAGGATGATATTTCCCTCCGGTTTCAAAGAACTTCCAATCTGGAACGCACATTTTGAAAGACAAGACGTGTTTTTTTGTGGTGAGTACAAAAAAATGACTCAAGACCCTTGCACTTCCATCAGCCAGGAAAACTCCTTTCACATTGGATTAGGCAACTACCCTCTCGGAACAACATCTCCCATCACCTGAGGTTATTCCCTTATGTGGACGCAAAGTGTACCACACTGCTAACAAGGATGTTGTTATTCCAGGCTTCTCTGTTACTAACTTCATCAAAACAAACAAACGCACACACCCGCTGGCAAGAGCATGAAACTGACCACAGGAATTCACTTACTTTGGACAAACAAATTCATTCACTTTCATCCAAGAAATACACTGGTCACACGGGGGGTAGGCAAAGAATGCATACTATTTCCTAGTCAGTGAAATTGGAACACTTTCTTTAATGAACAGCAGCTCAGGAGGAAAACCACAAATGATGCAATACCATGAAACACTCGGGAAGGACATTCATTTCTGCAAAAGTTCTCAGTGACAAAACACTACACCTTTCAATAAAGGAACTGAAGACTTAACGTCAGGGCAGCTCAAGGCTTTCCCTGGAACAGACATTGGGAATTAAGCTAATTTCTACAAATCAATGAGGCAAATTGAAGATAAAGAAAACAAACACACAATCAAACACTCAAACACACACACACACACATGCACAGCACACAAACAAATACACACATACACACACACACACACACACACACACACATACACACACATATTCATTGTTCCTTGAATAGCAAACATTTTGGAGTCAGTGAATTTCGGGACGTTTAGGTAAGAAAAGTACCTCTCAGCAGCAGCAATCCTAAATGAATACTAGGAAACCCTGCAGAATCAGGTTAACTTCTTCCAAAATTCCTTGGCCACGGTTTATAGAATCCTGCAAGGCAGAGAGAATTTCTGTCAGATCAACAGGTGCCGGGGTCACCATGTAGCCTCATTCTTACCTTGCCAATCTGCTAGTAACACACTGAAGATCAGGTGGTCTGGTGGGACGCTGAAATCAAGACAGCGTGTGTATCACAGTGACATCCACTGTGGCCTATTCTGCAAAAGGAGATTCAGCCCCAGGTTTATCACATGCCTCTAGACATTCAAAACCGTGGGACATGGATGAGTTGGCTAGCAGTGAGGAGTGGATTCCCCCAATCTGATGAGCTAAGGACACCCATGTGATCGTGCTCTCCTCGCACCCAGTTTCCCTAGGCCAAACATCACTGAGAAATCTTCCTCACAAGACAGGAGCACATTCTTTGAGTTTCTTTCCCTTGGCTGGCTGGGCTGCCATAGAAACAAGCCAGGCAGGAGCTGCCTCAGGACTCTCCAAGTTCAAGGGGCTTTGAGCCCACTGTGACATCACAAACATGTCTTTCCTGATTGGCCCGTGTGCAAAAGCACTCCCCTTAAGGACAGTCCCCCTCCCATCAACAGCTACTTGGGTGATAGGGTCCTGGCAAGGTGATTGGATCTCAGCATGGCTTTACTGCTCCATATTCCCACCTCCTCATGCTCTGGGTGGAATAAGGATGACATATCTCTCCGGATTCCAAGAACTGCCAAACTGGAACCCACATTTTGGACGACAAGAAGTGCTTTTGGTGGTGAGTACAAACACGTCTCAAGCCCATTGCATTTCCATCAGCCAGGAAAACTCCTTTCACATTGGATTAGGCAACTTCCCTCTCACAACAACATCTCCCATCACTTCAGGTTATTCCCTTAGGTGGAGGCAAACTGTACCACATTGGGAAGCAGGATGTTGTTATTACACGCTTCTCTGTTACTAACTTCATCAACAGAAGGAAACGCTCACACTGGCTGTCAAGAGAGCCAACCTGACCACAGGAATTCACTAAATGTGGACAAAGAATGTAATTCACTTTCATCCGTGAAAGGCACTGGTCACACAGGTGATATTGGAAGAATGCACAGTATTTCCTAGTCAGTGAAATTGGTGCCCTTTTTCTACTGAAAGGCAGTTTTCAGGAAAACCAGAAACTATACAGTACCATGAAACACTCGGGAAGGATATTCATTTCAACAAAAGTTCTCAGAGACAAAACACTACGCCTTTCATTCAAGGACATGAGGACTTATCGTCAGGGAGACTCAAGGCTTTTCCTCAAACTGACATTGGGAATTAAGCTATTTTCTGTACATCAGTGAGGCAAATTGAAAGAGAAAGATAACAAAAACACTATCACACACACACACACACACTCACACACACAAAGTGATGGTATCCTAATTGATATCGAGTGAAGGAATTTCTTTGCTTGTAGGTACTAAATAGCAACTATTAGCAAAACCAGAAGTCAATGAACACCAGCACAGCCTAGTGCAAAGTCTCTCACATTCGATCAATTCCCACAGTGTAAAAGACAGGGTTTGATTGAAGGGGTCTTATACATGCCTGAATTGTGGGTATACAAAAGGAGTGTGATATAATTTGTACTGTGAGAACTTATTAGAACAAGCAAAGAAATTAACACATTTGCAAACTAGAAATATTGCCCACAGAAACACGCACACACACACACACACACACACACACACACAGAGACACACACACAGAAGGAAACAAAATCTGTCCATAGTCATAACAAGGTCAATGTTGCCAGCAAGAGTTGAACGTCCTGGCATAATGCTACTGAGGGGATAATGTCCAGCACTTGAAAAAGGATCATGCTAGGAAAAATATGTGAAGTGACATCATTCCCACCAAGGTTCTTGGACGGAAGTCCTACTGCCATATTTATGCAAAGAAACAACCAAAGTGTAATCGACCTGAGTCTGGGCCTGAAGCAATCACTTGAATTGAAATCCTTTTCATTAAGTCAGTGATGCACGTTCACCCATGTATCATGATGCCTGGACATACACGGCACCTATTACCTGAATGATGAATCCTTCCTGTTATAGAATATATTGTACTTAATCTAATGAAAAGAAAGTTTGAAATATCCGAAATTATTGACTTCCAGGAAACAATCGTGACTGCCATTTTGTGAAAAAGGGTATTTCCCAGAATCTGACATAAGAAATATTATGCTACCAACCCTGTGTGCAAGGGCTCCCACAAACACACATACACACACAAACACACCTGCACAGAAGCACACAAACAAATACACACACACACACTCACACACACACACACATTCGTTGCTCCTTCAATAGCAAACATATTGGAGTCAGTGAATTTCTGGACGTTTATGTAATAAAAGTACCTTTCAGCAGTAACAATCCTTAAAGAATACCAGGAAAACCTGGAGAATCAGGTAAACTTCTTCCAAGATTCCTTGCCCACGGTTTAGAATACCCTGCAGGGCAGAGAAGAATTTCTCCCAGATCAACAGGTGCCTCGGCCTCCATGTAACCTCATTCTTACCATGCCAATCCGCTGGTAACACACCTGAAGATCAGGTGGTCTGGTGGGACCCGAAATCAAGACAGCATGTGTATCACAGTGAGAACCACGGCGGCCTATTCTGCAAACTGAGATCCAGCCCCAGGTTGCACACAGGCCTGTGGACATTCAAAACCATGGGACATGGATGATTTGCCTAGCAGTGAAGAATGGATTCCCCCAATATGAAGGGTCCACTCACCAATGTGCTCCTGGTATGCCTGCCCCACCTTCTCCTAGACCACACTTCACTGAGAAATCTTCCTCACAAGACAGCAGCACCTTCCTTGAGCTTCTTTCCCTTCTCTGGCTGAGCTACCATAGCAACAGGCCATGCAGGGGCTGCCTCAGGCCTTTCCAAGTTCAAGGGGCTGGGAGCCCACTGTGACATCACAACCATGTCTTTCCTGATTGGCCAAAGTGCTTAAGCACTCCCATTAAGGACCCTCCCCCTCCAGTCAACAGCCAATTCTGTGATAGGTTCCTGGCAAGAAGTTTGGATCTCAGCATGGCTTTACTGCTCCATAGTCCCAACTCCACTGGCTCTAGGCCGAATAAGGATGATATTTCCCTCCGGTTTCAAAGAACTTCCAATCTGGAACGCACATTTTGAAAGACAAGACGTGTTTTTTTGTGGTGAGTACAAAAAAATGACTCAAGACCCTTGCACTTCCATCAGCCAGGAAAACTCCTTTCACATTGGATTAGGCAACTACCCTCTCTTAACAACATCTCCCATCACCTGAGGTTATTCCCTTATGTGGACGCAAAGTGTACCACACTGCTAACAAGGATGTTGTTATTCCAGGCTTCTCTGTTACTAACTTCATCAAAACAAACAAACGCACACACCCGCTGGCAAGAGCATGAAACTGACCACAGGAATTCACTTACTTTGGACAAACAAATTCATTCACTTTCATCCAAGAAATACACTGGTCACACGGGGGGTAGGCAAAAAATGCATACTATTTCCTAGTCAGTGAAATTGGAACACTTTCTTTAATGAACAGCAGCTCAGGAGGAAAACCACAAATGATGCAATACCATGAAACACTCGGGAAGGACATTCATTTCTGCAAAAGTTCTCAGTGACAAAACACTACACCTTTCAATAAAGGAACTGAAGACTTAACGTCAGGGCAGCTCAAGGCTTTCCCTGGAACAGACATTGGGAATTAAGCTAATTTCTACAAATCAATGAGGCAAATTGAAGATAAAGAAAACAAACACACAATCAAACACTCAAACACACACACACACACATGCACAGCACACAAACAAATACACACATACACACACACACACACACACACACACACACATACACACACATATTCATTGTTCCTTGAATAGCAAACATTTTGGAGTCAGTGAATTTCGGGACGTTTAGGTAAGAAAAGTACCTCTCAGCAGCAGTAATCCTAAATGAATACTAGGAAACCCTGCAGAATCAGGTTAACTTCTTCCAAAATTCCTTGGCCACGGTTTATAGAATCCTGCAAGGCAGAGAGAATTTCTGTCAGATCAACAGGTGCCGGGGTCACCATGTAGCCTCATTCTTACCTTGCCAATCTGCTAGTAACACACTGAAGATCAGGTGGTCTGGTGGGACGCTGAAATCAAGACAGCGTGTGTATCACAGTGACATCCACTGTGGCCTATTCTGCAAAAGGAGATTCAGCCCCAGGTTTATCACATGCCTCTAGACATTCAAAACCGTGGGACATGGATGAGTTGGCTAGCAGTGAGGAGTGGATTCCCCCAATCTGATGAGCTAAGGACACGCATGTGATCGTGCTCTCCTCGCACCCAGTTTCCCTAGGCCAAACATCACTGAGAAATCTTCCTCACAAGACAGGAGCACATTCTTTGAGTTTCTTTCCCTTGGCTGGCTGGGCTGCCATAGAAACAAGCCAGGCAGGAGCTGCCTCAGGACTCTCCAAGTTCAAGGGGCTTTGAGCCCACTGTGACATCACAAACATGTCTTTCCTGATTGGGCCGTGTGCAAAAGCACTCCCCTTAAGGACAGTCCCCCTCCCATCAACAGCTACTTGGGTGATAGGGTCCTGGCAAGGTGATTGGATCTCAGCATGGCTTTACTGCTCCATATTCCCACCTCCTCATGCTCTGGGTGGAATAAGGATGACATATCTCTCCGGATTCCAAGAACTGCCAAACTGGAACCCACATTTTGGACGACAAGAAGTGCTTTTGGTGGTGAGTACAAACACGTCTCAAGCCCATTGCATTTCCATCAGCCAGGAAAACTCCTTTCACATTGGATTAGGCAACTTCCCTCTCACAACAACATCTCCCATCACTTCAGGTTATTCCCTTAGGTGGAGGCAAACTGTACCACATTGGGAAGCAGGATGTTGTTATTACAAGCTTCTCTGTTACTAACTTCATCAACAGAAGGAAACGCTCACACTGGCTGTCAAGAGAGCCAACCTGACCACAGGAATTCACTAAATGTGGACAAAGAATGTAATTCACTTTCATCCGTGAAAGGCACTGGTCACACAGGTGATATTGGAAGAATGCACAGTATTTCCTAGTCAGTGAAATTGGTGCCCTTTTTCTACTGAAAGGCAGTTTTCAGGAAAACCAGAAACTATACAGTACCATGAAACACTCGGGAAGGATATTCATTTCAACAAAAGTTCTCAGAGACAAAACACTACGCCTTTCATTCAAGGACATGAGGACTTATCGTCAGGGAGACTCAAGGCTTTTCCTCAAACTGACATTGGGAATTAAGCTATTTTCTGTACATCAGTGAGGCAAATTGAAAGAGAAAGATAACAAAAACACTATCACACACACACACACACACTCACACACACAAAGTGATGGTATCCTAATTGATATCGAGTGAAGGAATTTCTTTGCTTGTAGGTACTAAATAGCAACTATTAGCAAAACCAGAAGTCAATGAACACCAGCACAGCCTAGTGCAAAGTCTCTCACATTCGATCAATTCCCACAGTGTAAAAGACAGGGTTTGATTGAAGGGGTCTTATACATGCCTGAATTGTGGGTATACAAAAGGAGTGTGATATAATTTGTACTGTGAGAACTTATTAGAACAAGCAAAGAAATTAACACATTTGCAAACTAGAAATATTGCCCACAGAAACACGCACACACACACACACACACACACACACACAGAGACACACACACAGAAGGAAACAAAATCTGTCCATAGTCATAACAAGGTCAATGTTGCCAGCAAGAGTTGAACGTCCTGGCATAATGCTACTGAGGGGATAATGTCCAGCACTTGAAAAAGGATCATGCTAGGAAAAATATGTGAAGTGACATCATTCCCACCAAGGTTCTTGGACGGAAGTCCTACTGCCATATTTATGCAAAGAAACAACCAAAGTGTAATCGACCTGAGTCTGGGCCTGAAGCAATCACTTGAATTGAAATCCTTTTCATTAAGTCAGTGATGCACGTTCACCCATGTATCATGATGCCTGGACATACACGGCACCTATTACCTGAATGATGAATCCTTCCTGTTATAGAATATATTGTACTTAATCTAATGAAAAGAAAGTTTGAAATATCCGAAATTATTGACTTCCAGGAAACAATCGTGACTGCCATTTTGTGAAAAAGGGTATTTCCCAGAATCTGACATAAGAAATATTATGCTACCAACCCTGTGTGCAAGGGCTCCCACAAACACACATACACACACAAACACACCTGCACAGAAGCACACAAACAAATACACACACACACACTCACACACACACACACATTCGTTGCTCCTTCAATAGCAAACATATTGGAGTCAGTGAATTTCTGGACGTTTATGTAATAAAAGTACCTTTCAGCAGTAACAATCCTTAAAGAATACCAGGAAAACCTGGAGAATCAGGTAAACTTCTTCCAAGATTCCTTGCCCACGGTTTAGAATACCCTGCAGGGCAGAGAAGAATTTCTCCCAGATCAACAGGTGCCTCGGCCTCCATGTAACCTCATTCTTACCATGCCAATCCGCTGGTAACACACCTGAAGATCAGGTGGTCTGGTGGGACCCGAAATCAAGACAGCATGTGTATCACAGTGAGAACCACGGCGGCCTATTCTGCAAACTGAGATCCAGCCCCAGGTTGCACACAGGCCTGTGGACATTCAAAACCATGGGACATGGATGATTTGCCTAGCAGTGAAGAATGGATTCCCCCAATATGAAGGGTCCACTCACCAATGTGCTCCTGGTATGCCTGCCCCACCTTCTCCTAGACCACACTTCACTGAGAAATCTTCCTCACAAGACAGCAGCACCTTCCTTGAGCTTCTTTCCCTTCTCTGGCTGAGCTACCATAGCAACAGGCCATGCAGGGGCTGCCTCAGGCCTTTCCAAGTTCAAGGGGCTGGGAGCCCACTGTGACATCACAACCATGTCTTTCCTGATTGGCCAAAGTGCTTAAGCACTCCCATTAAGGACCCTCCCCCTCCAGTCAACAGCCAATTCTGTGATAGGTTCCTGGCAAGAAGTTTGGATCTCAGCATGGCTTTACTGCTCCATAGTCCCAACTCCACTGGCTCTAGGCCGAATAAGGATGATATTTCCCTCCGGTTTCAAAGAACTTCCAATCTGGAACGCACATTTTGAAAGACAAGACGTGTTTTTTTGTGGTGAGTACAAAAAAATGACTCAAGACCCTTGCACTTCCATCAGCCAGGAAAACTCCTTTCACATTGGATTAGGCAACTACCCTCTCGGAACAACATCTCCCATCACCTGAGGTTATTCCCTTATGTGGACGCAAAGTGTACCACACTGCTAACAAGGATGTTGTTATTCCAGGCTTCTCTGTTACTAACTTCATCAAAACAAACAAACGCACACACCCGCTGGCAAGAGCATGAAACTGACCACAGGAATTCACTTACTTTGGACAAACAAATTCATTCACTTTCATCCAAGAAATACACTGGTCACACGGGGGGTAGGCAAAAAATGCATACTATTTCCTAGTCAGTGAAATTGGAACCCTTTCTTTAATGAACAGCAGCTCAGGAGGAAAACCACAAACGATGCAACACCATGAAACACTCGGGAAGGACATTCATTTCTGCAAAAGTTCTCAGTGACAAAACACTACACCTTTCAATAAAGGAACTGAAGACTTAACGTCAGGGCAGCTCAAGGCTTTCCCTGGAACAGACATTGGGAATTAAGCTAATTTCTACAAATCAATGAGGCAAATTGAAGATAAAGAAAACAAACACACAATCAAACACTCAAACACACACACACACACATGCACATCACACAAACAAATACACACATATACACACACACACACACACACACACATACACACACATATTCATTGCTCCTTGAATAGCAAACATTTTGGAGTTAGTGAATTTCGGGACGTTTAGGTAAGAAAAGTACCTCTCAGCAGTAGCAATCCTAAATGAATACTAGGAAACCCTGCAGAATCAGGTTAACTTCTTCCAAAATTCCTTGGCCACGGTTTATAGAATCCTGCAAGGCAGAGAGAATTTCTGTCAGATCAACAGGTGCCGGGGTCACCATGTAGCCTCATTCTTACCTTGCCAATCTGCTAGTAACACACTGAAGATCAGGTGGTCTGGTGGGACGCTGAAATCAAGACAGCGTGTGTATCACAGTGACATCCACTGTGGCCTATTCTGCAAAAGGAGATTCAGCCCCAGGTGGATCACAAGCCTCTAGACATTCAAAACCGTGGGACATGGATGAGTTGGCTAGCAGTGAGGAATGGATTCCCCCAATCTGATGAGCTAAGGACACCCATGTGATCGTGCTCTCCTCGCACCCAGTTTCCCTAGGCCAAACATCACTGAGAAATCTTCCTCACAAGACAGGAGCACATTCTGTGAGTTTCTTTCCCTTGGCTGGCTGGGCTGCCATAGAAACAAGCCAGGCAGGAGCTGCCTCAGGACTCTCCAAGTTCAAGGGGCTTTGAGCCCACTGTGACATCACAAACATGTCTTTCCTGATTGGCCTGTGTGCAAAAGCACTCCCCTTAAGGACAGTCCCCCTCCCATCAACAGCTACTTGGGTGATAGGGTCCTGGCAAGGTGATTGGATCTCAGCATGGCTTTACTGCTCCATATTCCCACCTCCTCATGCTCTGGGTGGAATAAGGATGACATATCTCTCCGGATTCCAAGAACTGCCAAACTGGAACCCACATTTTGGACGACAAGAAGTGCTTTTGGTGGTGAGTACAAACACGTCTCAAGCCCATTGCATTTCCATCAGCCAGGAAAACTCCTTTCACATTGGATTAGGCAACTTCCCTCTCACAACAACATCTCCCATCACTTCAGGTTATTCCCTTAGGTGGAGGCAAACTGTACCACATTGGGAAGCAGGATGTTGTTATTACACGCTTCTCTGTTACTAACTTCATCAACAGAAGGAAACGCTCACACTGGCTGTCAAGAGAGCCAACCTGACCACAGGAATTCACTAAATGTGGACAAAGAATGTAATTCACTTTCATCCGTGAAAGGCACTGGTCACACAGGTGATATTGGAAGAATGCACAGTATTTCCTAGTCAGTGAAATTGGTGCCCTTTTTCTACTGAAAGGCAGTTTTCAGGAAAACCAGAAACTATACAGTACCATGAAACACTCGGGAAGGATATTCATTTCAACAAAAGTTCTCAGAGACAAAACACTACGCCTTTCATTCAAGGACATGAGGACTTATCGTCAGGGAGACTCAAGGCTTTTCCTCAAACTGACATTGGGAATTAAGCTATTTTCTGTACATCAGTGAGGCAAATTGAAAAAGAAAGATAACAAAAACACTATCACACACACACACACACTCACACACACAAAGTGATGGTATACTAATTGATATCGAGTGAAGGAATTTCTTTGCTTGTAGGTACTAAATAGCAACTATTAGCAAAACCAGAAGTCAATGAACACCAGCACAGCCTAGTGCAAAGTCTCTCACATTCGATCAATTCCCACAGTGTAAAAGACAGGGTTTGATTGAAGGGGTCTTATACATGCCTGAATTGTGGGTATACAAAAGGAGTGTGATATAATTTGTACTGTGAGAACTTATTAGAACAAGCAAAGAAATTAACACATTTGCAAACTAGAAATATTGCCCACAGAAACACGCACACACACACACACACACACACACACACAGAGACACACACACAGAAGGAAACAAAATCTGTCCATAGTCATAACAAGGTCAATGTTGCCAGCAAGAGTTGAACGTCCTGGCATAATGCTACTGAGGGGATAATGTCCAGCACTTGAAAAAGGATCATGCTAGGAAAAATATGTGAAGTGACATCATTCCCACCAAGGTTCTTGGACGGAAGTCCTACTGCCATATTTATGCAAAGAAACAACCAAAGTGTAATCGACCTGAGTCTGGGCCTGAAGCAATCACTTGAATTGAAATCCTTTTCATTAAGTCAGTGATGCACGTTCACCCATGTATCATGATGCCTGGACATACACGGCACCTATTACCTGAATGATGAATCCTTCCTGTTATAGAATATATTGTACTTAATCTAATGAAAAGAAAGTTTGAAATATCCGAAATTATTGACTTCCAGGAAACAATCGTGACTGCCATTTTGTGAAAAAGGGTATTTCCCAGAATCTGACATAAGAAATATTATGCTACCAACCCTGTGTGCAAGGGCTCCCACAAACACACATACACACACAAACACACCTGCACAGAAGCACACAAACAAATACACACACACACACTCACACACACACACACATTCGTTGCTCCTTCAATAGCAAACATATTGGAGTCAGTGAATTTCTGGACGTTTATGTAATAAAAGTACCTTTCAGCAGTAACAATCCTTAAAGAATACCAGGAAAACCTGGAGAATCAGGTAAACTTCTTCCAAGATTCCTTGCCCACGGTTTAGAATACCCTGCAGGGCAGAGAAGAATTTCTCCCAGATCAACAGGTGCCTCGGCCTCCATGTAACCTCATTCTTACCATGCCAATCCGCTGGTAACACACCTGAAGATCAGGTGGTCTGGTGGGACCCGAAATCAAGACAGCATGTGTATCACAGTGAGAACCACGGCGGCCTATTCTGCAAACTGAGATCCAGCCCCAGGTTGCACACAGGCCTGTGGACATTCAAAACCATGGGACATGGATGATTTGCCTAGCAGTGAAGAATGGATTCCCCCAATATGAAGGGTCCACTCACCAATGTGCTCCTGGTATGCCTGCCCCACCTTCTCCTAGACCACACTTCACTGAGAAATCTTCCTCACAAGACAGCAGCACCTTCCTTGAGCTTCTTTCCCTTCTCTGGCTGAGCTACCATAGCAACAGGCCATGCAGGGGCTGCCTCAGGCCTTTCCAAGTTCAAGGGGCTGGGAGCCCACTGTGACATCACAACCATGTCTTTCCTGATTGGCCAAAGTGCTTAAGCACTCCCATTAAGGACCCTCCCCCTCCAGTCAACAGCCAATTCTGTGATAGGTTCCTGGCAAGAAGTTTGGATCTCAGCATGGCTTTACTGCTCCATAGTCCCAACTCCACTGGCTCTAGGCCGAATAAGGATGATATTTCCCTCCGGTTTCAAAGAACTTCCAATCTGGAACGCACATTTTGAAAGACAAGACGTGTTTTTTTGTGGTGAGTACAAAAAAATGACTCAAGACCCTTGCACTTCCATCAGCCAGGAAAACTCCTTTCACATTGGATTAGGCAACTACCCTCTCGGAACAACATCTCCCATCACCTGAGGTTATTCCCTTATGTGGACGCAAAGTGTACCACACTGCTAACAAGGATGTTGTTATTCCAGGCTTCTCTGTTACTAACTTCATCAAAACAAACAAACGCACACACCCGCTGGCAAGAGCATGAAACTGACCACAGGAATTCACTTACTTTGGACAAACAAATTCATTCACTTTCATCCAAGAAATACACTGGTCACACGGGGGGTAGGCAAAAAATGCATACTATTTCCTAGTCAGTGAAATTGGAACCCTTTCTTTAATGAACAGCAGCTCAGGAGGAAAACCACAAACGATGCAACACCATGAAACACTCGGGAAGGACATTCATTTCTGCAAAAGTTCTCAGTGACAAAACACTACACCTTTCAATAAAGGAACTGAAGACTTAACGTCAGGGCAGCTCAAGGCTTTCCCTGGAACAGACATTGGGAATTAAGCTAATTTCTACAAATCAATGAGGCAAATTGAAGATAAAGAAAACAAACACACAATCAAACACTCAAACACACACACACACACATGCACATCACACAAACAAATACACACATATACACACACACACACACACACACACATACACACACATATTCATTGCTCCTTGAATAGCAAACATTTTGGAGTTAGTGAATTTCGGGACGTTTAGGTAAGAAAAGTACCTCTCAGCAGTAGCAATCCTAAATGAATACTAGGAAACCCTGCAGAATCAGGTTAACTTCTTCCAAAATTCCTTGGCCACGGTTTATAGAATCCTGCAAGGCAGAGAGAATTTCTGTCAGATCAACAGGTGCCGGGGTCACCATGTAGCCTCATTCTTACCTTGCCAATCTGCTAGTAACACACTGAAGATCAGGTGGTCTGGTGGGACGCTGAAATCAAGACAGCGTGTGTATCACAGTGACATCCACTGTGGCCTATTCTGCAAAAGGAGATTCAGCCCCAGGTGGATCACAAGCCTCTAGACATTCAAAACCGTGGGACATGGATGAGTTGGCTAGCAGTGAGGAATGGATTCCCCCAATCTGATGAGCTAAGGACACCCATGTGATCGTGCTCTCCTCGCACCCAGTTTCCCTAGGCCAAACATCACTGAGAAATCTTCCTCACAAGACAGGAGCACATTCTGTGAGTTTCTTTCCCTTGGCTGGCTGGGCTGCCATAGAAACAAGCCAGGCAGGAGCTGCCTCAGGACTCTCCAAGTTCAAGGGGCTTTGAGCCCACTGTGACATCACAAACATGTCTTTCCTGATTGGCCTGTGTGCAAAAGCACTCCCCTTAAGGACAGTCCCCCTCCCATCAACAGCTACTTGGGTGATAGGGTCCTGGCAAGGTGATTGGATCTCAGCATGGCTTTACTGCTCCATATTCCCACCTCCTCATGCTCTGGGTGGAATAAGGATGACATATCTCTCCGGATTCCAAGAACTGCCAAACTGGAACCCACATTTTGGACGACAAGAAGTGCTTTTGGTGGTGAGTACAAACACGTCTCAAGCCCATTGCATTTCCATCAGCCAGGAAAACTCCTTTCACATTGGATTAGGCAACTTCCCTCTCACAACAACATCTCCCATCACTTCAGGTTATTCCCTTAGGTGGAGGCAAACTGTACCACATTGGGAAGCAGGATGTTGTTATTACACGCTTCTCTGTTACTAACTTCATCAACAGAAGGAAACGCTCACACTGGCTGTCAAGAGAGCCAACCTGACCACAGGAATTCACTAAATGTGGACAAAGAATGTAATTCACTTTCATCCGTGAAAGGCACTGGTCACACAGGTGATATTGGAAGAATGCACAGTATTTCCTAGTCAGTGAAATTGGTGCCCTTTTTCTACTGAAAGGCAGTTTTCAGGAAAACCAGAAACTATACAGTACCATGAAACACTCGGGAAGGATATTCATTTCAACAAAAGTTCTCAGAGACAAAACACTACGCCTTTCATTCAAGGACATGAGGACTTATCGTCAGGGAGACTCAAGGCTTTTCCTCAAACTGACATTGGGAATTAAGCTATTTTCTGTACATCAGTGAGGCAAATTGAAAAAGAAAGATAACAAAAACACTATCACACACACACACACACTCACACACACAAAGTGATGGTATACTAATTGATATCGAGTGAAGGAATTTCTTTGCTTGTAGGTACTAAATAGCAACTATTAGCAAAACCAGAAGTCAATGAACACCAGCACAGCCTAGTGCAAAGTCTCTCACATTCGATCAATTCCCACAGTGTAAAAGACAGGGTTTGATTGAAGGGGTCTTATACATGCCTGAATTGTGGGTATACAAAAGGAGTGTGATATAATTTGTACTGTGAGAACTTATTAGAACAAGCAAAGAAATTAACACATTTGCAAACTAGAAATATTGCCCACAGAAACACGCACACACACACACACACACACACACACACACACACGAGACACACACACAGAAGGAAACAAAATCTGTCCATAGTCATAACAAGGTCAATGTTGCCATCAAGAGTTGAACGTCCTGGCATAATGCTACTGAGGGGATAATGTCCAGCACTTGAAAAAGGATCATGCTAGGAAAAATATGTGAAGTGACATCATTCCCACCAAGGTTCTTGGACGGAAGTCCTACTGCCATATTTATGCAAAGAAACAACCAAAGTGTAATCGACCTGAGTCTGGGCCTGAAGCAATCACTTGAATTGAAATCCTTTTCATTAAGTCAGTGATGCACGTTCACCCATGTATCATGATGCCTGGACATACACAGCACCTATTACCTGAATGATGAATCCTTCCTGTTATAGAATATATTGTACTTAATCTAACGAAAAGAAAGTTTGAAATATCCGAAATTATTGACTTCCAGGAAACAATCGTGACTGCCATTTTGTGAAAAAGGGTATTTCCCAGAATCTGACATAAGAAATATTATGCTACCAACCCTGTGTGCAAGGGCTCCCACAAACACACATACACACACAAACACACCTGCACAGAAGCACACAAACAAATACACACACACACACACATTCGTTGCTCCTTCAATAGCAAACATATTGGAGTCAGTGAATTTCTGGACGTTTATGTAATAAAAGTACCTTTCAGCAGTAACAATCCTTAAAGAATACCAGGAAAACCTGGAGAATCAGGTAAACTTCTTCCAAGATTCCTTGCCCACGGTTTAGAATACCCTGCAGGGCAGAGAAGAATTGCTCCCAGATCAACAGGTGCCTCGGCCTCCATGTAACCTCATTCTTACCATGCCAATCCGCTGGTAACACACCTGAAGATCAGGTGGTCTGGTGGGACCCGAAATCAAGACAGCATGTGTATCACAGTGAGAACCACGGCGGCCTATTCTGCAAACTGAGATCCAGCCCCAGGTGGCACACAGGCCTGTGGACATTCAAAACCATGGGACATGGATGATTTGCCTAGCAGTGAAGAATGGATTCCCCCAATATGAAGGGTCCACTCACCAATGTGCTCCTGGTATGCCTGCCCCACCTTCTCCTAGACCACACTTCACTGAGAAATCTTCCTCACAAGACAGCAGCACCTTCCTTGAGCTTCTTTCCCTTCTCTGGCTGAGCTACCATAGCAACAGGCCATGCAGGGGCTGCCTCAGGCCTTTCCAAGTTCAAGGGGCTGGGAGCCCACTGTGACATCACAACCATGTCTTTCCTGATTGGCCAAAGTGCTTAAGCACTCCCATTAAGGACCCTCCCCCTCCAGTCAACAGCCAATTCTGTGATAGGTTCCTGGCAAGAAGTTTGGATCTCAGCATGGCTTTACTGCTCCATAGTCCCAACTCCACTGGCTCTAGGCCGAATAAGGATGATATTTCCCTCCGGTTTCAAAGAACTTCCAATCTGGAACGCACATTTTGAAAGACAAGACGTGTTTTTTTGTGGTGAGTACAAAAAAATGACTCAAGACCCTTGCACTTCCATCAGCCAGGAAAACTCCTTTCACATTGGATTAGGCAACTACCCTCTCGGAACAACATCTCCCATCACCTGAGGTTATTCCCTTATGTGGACGCAAAGTGTACCACACTGCTAACAAGGATGTTGTTATTCCAGGCTTCTCTGTTACTAACTTCATCAAAACAAACAAACGCACACACCCGCTGGCAAGAGCATGAAACTGACCACAGGAATTCACTTACTTTGGACAAACAAATTCATTCACTTTCATCCAAGAAATACACTGGTCACACGGGGGGTAGGCAAAAAATGCATACTATTTCCTAGTCAGTGAAATTGGAACCCTTTCTTTAATGAACAGCAGCTCAGGAGGAAAACCACAAACGATGCAACACCATGAAACACTCGGGAAGGACATTCATTTCTGCAAAAGTTCTCAGTGACAAAACACTACACCTTTCAATAAAGGAACTGAAGACTTAACGTCAGGGCAGCTCAAGGCTTTCCCTGGAACAGACATTGGGAATTAAGCTAATTTCTACAAATCAATGAGGCAAATTGAAGATAAAGAAAACAAACACACAATCAAACACTCAAACACACACACACACACATGCACATCACACAAACAAATACACACATATACACACACACACACACACACACACATACACACACATATTCATTGCTCCTTGAATAGCAAACATTTTGGAGTTAGTGAATTTCGGGACGTTTAGGTAAGAAAAGTACCTCTCAGCAGTAGCAATCCTAAATGAATACTAGGAAACCCTGCAGAATCAGGTTAACTTCTTCCAAAATTCCTTGGCCACGGTTTATAGAATCCTGCAAGGCAGAGAGAATTTCTGTCAGATCAACAGGTGCCGGGGTCACCATGTAGCCTCATTCTTACCTTGCCAATCTGCTAGTAACACACTGAAGATCAGGTGGTCTGGTGGGACGCTGAAATCAAGACAGCGTGTGTATCACAGTGACATCCACTGTGGCCTATTCTGCAAAAGGAGATTCAGCCCCAGGTGGATCACAAGCCTCTAGACATTCAAAACCGTGGGACATGGATGAGTTGGCTAGCAGTGAGGAATGGATTCCCCCAATCTGATGAGCTAAGGACACCCATGTGATCGTGCTCTCCTCGCACCCAGTTTCCCTAGGCCAAACATCACTGAGAAATCTTCCTCACAAGACAGGAGCACATTCTGTGAGTTTCTTTCCCTTGGCTGGCTGGGCTGCCATAGAAACAAGCCAGGCAGGAGCTGCCTCAGGACTCTCCAAGTTCAAGGGGCTTTGAGCCCACTGTGACATCACAAACATGTCTTTCCTGATTGGCCTGTGTGCAAAAGCACTCCCCTTAAGGACAGTCCCCCTCCCATCAACAGCTACTTGGGTGATAGGGTCCTGGCAAGGTGATTGGATCTCAGCATGGCTTTACTGCTCCATATTCCCACCTCCTCATGCTCTGGGTGGAATAAGGATGACATATCTCTCCGGATTCCAAGAACTGCCAAACTGGAACCCACATTTTGGACGACAAGAAGTGCTTTTGGTGGTGAGTACAAACACGTCTCAAGCCCATTGCATTTCCATCAGCCAGGAAAACTCCTTTCACATTGGATTAGGCAACTTCCCTCTCACAACAACATCTCCCATCACTTCAGGTTATTCCCTTAGGTGGAGGCAAACTGTACCACATTGGGAAGCAGGATGTTGTTATTACACGCTTCTCTGTTACTAACTTCATCAACAGAAGGAAACGCTCACACTGGCTGTCAAGAGAGCCAACCTGACCACAGGAATTCACTAAATGTGGACAAAGAATGTAATTCACTTTCATCCGTGAAAGGCACTGGTCACACAGGTGATATTGGAAGAATGCACAGTATTTCCTAGTCAGTGAAATTGGTGCCCTTTTTCTACTGAAAGGCAGTTTTCAGGAAAACCAGAAACTATACAGTACCATGAAACACTCGGGAAGGATATTCATTTCAACAAAAGTTCTCAGAGACAAAACACTACGCCTTTCATTCAAGGACATGAGGACTTATCGTCAGGGAGACTCAAGGCTTTTCCTCAAACTGACATTGGGAATTAAGCTATTTTCTGTACATCAGTGAGGCAAATTGAAAGAGAAAGATAACAAAAACACTATCACACACACACACACACTCACACACACAAAGTGATGGTATACTAATTGATATCGAGTGAAGGAATTTCTTTGCTTGTAGGTACTAAATAGCAACTATTAGCAAAACCAGAAGTCAATGAACACCAGCACAGCCTAGTGCAAAGTCTCTCACATTCGATCAATTCCCACAGTGTAAAAGACAGGGTTTGATTGAAGGGGTCTTATACATGCCTGAATTGTGGGTATACAAAAGGAGTGTGATATAATTTGTACTGTGAGAACTTATTAGAACAAGCAAAGAAATTAACACATTTGCAAACTAGAAATATTGCCCACAGAAACACGCACACACACACACACACACACACACACACAGAGACACACACACAGAAGGAAACAAAATCTGTCCATAGTCATAACAAGGTCAATGTTGCCAGCAAGAGTTGAACGTCCTGGCATAATGCTACTGAGGGGATAATGTCCAGCACTTGAAAAAGGATCATGCTAGGAAAAATATGTGAAGTGACATCATTCCCACCAAGGTTCTTGGACGGAAGTCCTACTGCCATATTTATGCAAAGAAACAACCAAAGTGTAATCGACCTGAGTCTGGGCCTGAAGCAATCACTTGAATTGAAATCCTTTTCATTAAGTCAGTGATGCACGTTCACCCATGTATCATGATGCCTGGACATACACGGCACCTATTACCTGAATGATGAATCCTTCCTGTTATAGAATATATTGTACTTAATCTAATGAAAAGAAAGTTTGAAATATCCGAAATTATTGACTTCCAGGAAACAATCGTGACTGCCATTTTGTGAAAAAGGGTATTTCCCAGAATCTGACATAAGAAATATTATGCTACCAACCCTGTGTGCAAGGGCTCCCACAAACACACATACACACACAAACACACCTGCACAGAAGCACACAAACAAATACACACACACACACTCACACACACACACACATTCGTTGCTCCTTCAATAGCAAACATATTGGAGTCAGTGAATTTCTGGACGTTTATGTAATAAAAGTACCTTTCAGCAGTAACAATCCTTAAAGAATACCAGGAAAACCTGGAGAATCAGGTAAACTTCTTCCAAGATTCCTTGCCCACGGTTTAGAATACCCTGCAGGGCAGAGAAGAATTTCTCCCAGATCAACAGGTGCCTCGGCCTCCATGTAACCTCATTCTTACCATGCCAATCCGCTGGTAACACACCTGAAGATCAGGTGGTCTGGTGGGACCCGAAATCAAGACAGCATGTGTATCACAGTGAGAACCACGGCGGCCTATTCTGCAAACTGAGATCCAGCCCCAGGTTGCACACAGGCCTGTGGACATTCAAAACCATGGGACATGGATGATTTGCCTAGCAGTGAAGAATGGATTCCCCCAATATGAAGGGTCCACTCACCAATGTGCTCCTGGTATGCCTGCCCCACCTTCTCCTAGACCACACTTCACTGAGAAATCTTCCTCACAAGACAGCAGCACCTTCCTTGAGCTTCTTTCCCTTCTCTGGCTGAGCTACCATAGCAACAGGCCATGCAGGGGCTGCCTCAGGCCTTTCCAAGTTCAAGGGGCTGGGAGCCCACTGTGACATCACAACCATGTCTTTCCTGATTGGCCAAAGTGCTTAAGCACTCCCATTAAGGACCCTCCCCCTCCAGTCAACAGCCAATTCTGTGATAGGTTCCTGGCAAGAAGTTTGGATCTCAGCATGGCTTTACTGCTCCATAGTCCCAACTCCACTGGCTCTAGGCCGAATAAGGATGATATTTCCCTCCGGTTTCAAAGAACTTCCAATCTGGAACGCACATTTTGAAAGACAAGACGTGTTTTTTTGTGGTGAGTACAAAAAAATGACTCAAGACCCTTGCACTTCCATCAGCCAGGAAAACTCCTTTCACATTGGATTAGGCAACTACCCTCTCGGAACAACATCTCCCATCACCTGAGGTTATTCCCTTATGTGGACGCAAAGTGTACCACACTGCTAACAAGGATGTTGTTATTCCAGGCTTCTCTGTTACTAACTTCATCAAAACAAACAAACGCACACACCCGCTGGCAAGAGCATGAAACTGACCACAGGAATTCACTTACTTTGGACAAACAAATTCATTCACTTTCATCCAAGAAATACACTGGTCACACGGGGGGTAGGCAAAAAATGCATACTATTTCCTAGTCAGTGAAATTGGAACCCTTTCTTTAATGAACAGCAGCTCAGGAGGAAAACCACAAACGATGCAACACCATGAAACACTCGGGAAGGACATTCATTTCTGCAAAAGTTCTCAGTGACAAAACACTACACCTTTCAATAAAGGAACTGAAGACTTAACGTCAGGGCAGCTCAAGGCTTTCCCTGGAACAGACATTGGGAATTAAGCTAATTTCTACAAATCAATGAGGCAAATTGAAGATAAAGAAAACAAACACACAATCAAACACTCAAACACACACACACACACATGCACATCACACAAACAAATACACACATATACACACACACACACACACACACACATACACACACATATTCATTGCTCCTTGAATAGCAAACATTTTGGAGTTAGTGAATTTCGGGACGTTTAGGTAAGAAAAGTACCTCTCAGCAGTAGCAATCCTAAATGAATACTAGGAAACCCTGCAGAATCAGGTTAACTTCTTCCAAAATTCCTTGGCCACGGTTTATAGAATCCTGCAAGGCAGAGAGAATTTCTGTCAGATCAACAGGTGCCGGGGTCACCATGTAGCCTCATTCTTACCTTGCCAATCTGCTAGTAACACACTGAAGATCAGGTGGTCTGGTGGGACGCTGAAATCAAGACAGCGTGTGTATCACAGTGACATCCACTGTGGCCTATTCTGCAAAAGGAGATTCAGCCCCAGGTGGATCACAAGCCTCTAGACATTCAAAACCGTGGGACATGGATGAGTTGGCTAGCAGTGAGGAATGGATTCCCCCAATCTGATGAGCTAAGGACACCCATGTGATCGTGCTCTCCTCGCACCCAGTTTCCCTAGGCCAAACATCACTGAGAAATCTTCCTCACAAGACAGGAGCACATTCTGTGAGTTTCTTTCCCTTGGCTGGCTGGGCTGCCATAGAAACAAGCCAGGCAGGAGCTGCCTCAGGACTCTCCAAGTTCAAGGGGCTTTGAGCCCACTGTGACATCACAAACATGTCTTTCCTGATTGGCCTGTGTGCAAAAGCACTCCCCTTAAGGACAGTCCCCCTCCCATCAACAGCTACTTGGGTGATAGGGTCCTGGCAAGGTGATTGGATCTCAGCATGGCTTTACTGCTCCATATTCCCACCTCCTCATGCTCTGGGTGGAATAAGGATGACATATCTCTCCGGATTCCAAGAACTGCCAAACTGGAACCCACATTTTGGACGACAAGAAGTGCTTTTGGTGGTGAGTACAAACACGTCTCAAGCCCATTGCATTTCCATCAGCCAGGAAAACTCCTTTCACATTGGATTAGGCAACTTCCCTCTCACAACAACATCTCCCATCACTTCAGGTTATTCCCTTAGGTGGAGGCAAACTGTACCACATTGGGAAGCAGGATGTTGTTATTACACGCTTCTCTGTTACTAACTTCATCAACAGAAGGAAACGCTCACACTGGCTGTCAAGAGAGCCAACCTGACCACAGGAATTCACTAAATGTGGACAAAGAATGTAATTCACTTTCATCCGTGAAAGGCACTGGTCACACAGGTGATATTGGAAGAATGCACAGTATTTCCTAGTCAGTGAAATTGGTGCCCTTTTTCTACTGAAAGGCAGTTTTCAGGAAAACCAGAAACTATACAGTACCATGAAACACTCGGGAAGGATATTCATTTCAACAAAAGTTCTCAGAGACAAAACACTACGCCTTTCATTCAAGGACATGAGGACTTATCGTCAGGGAGACTCAAGGCTTTTCCTCAAACTGACATTGGGAATTAAGCTATTTTCTGTACATCAGTGAGGCAAATTGAAAAAGAAAGATAACAAAAACACTATCACACACACACACACACTCACACACACAAAGTGATGGTATACTAATTGATATCGAGTGAAGGAATTTCTTTGCTTGTAGGTACTAAATAGCAACTATTAGCAAAACCAGAAGTCAATGAACACCAGCACAGCCTAGTGCAAAGTCTCTCACATTCGATCAATTCCCACAGTGTAAAAGACAGGGTTTGATTGAAGGGGTCTTATACATGCCTGAATTGTGGGTATACAAAAGTAGTGTGATATAATTTGTACTGTGAGAACTTATTAGAACAAGCAAAGAAATTAACACATTTGCAAACTAGAAATATTGCCCACAGAAACACGCACACACACACACACACACACACACACACACACACGAGACACACACACAGAAGGAAACAAAATCTGTCCATAGTCATAACAAGGTCAATGTTGCCATCAAGAGTTGAACGTCCTGGCATAATGCTACTGAGGGGATAATGTCCAGCACTTGAAAAAGGATCATGCTAGGAAAAATATGTGAAGTGACATCATTCCCACCAAGGTTCTTGGACGGAAGTCCTACTGCCATATTTATGCAAAGAAACAACCAAAGTGTAATCGACCTGAGTCTGGGCCTGAAGCAATCACTTGAATTGAAATCCTTTTCATTAAGTCAGTGATGCACGTTCACCCATGTATCATGATGCCTGGACATACACAGCACCTATTACCTGAATGATGAATCCTTCCTGTTATAGAATATATTGTACTTAATCTAACGAAAAGAAAGTTTGAAATATCCGAAATTATTGACTTCCAGGAAACAATCGTGACTGCCATTTTGTGAAAAAGGGTATTTCCCAGAATCTGACATAAGAAATATTATGCTACCAACCCTGTGTGCAAGGGCTCCCACAAACACACATACACACACAAACACACCTGCACAGAAGCACACAAACAAATACACACACACACACACATTCGTTGCTCCTTCAATAGCAAACATATTGGAGTCAGTGAATTTCTGGACGTTTATGTAATAAAAGTACCTTTCAGCAGTAACAATCCTTAAAGAATACCAGGAAAACCTGGAGAATCAGGTAAACTTCTTCCAAGATTCCTTGCCCACGGTTTAGAATACCCTGCAGGGCAGAGAAGAATTGCTCCCAGATCAACAGGTGCCTCGGCCTCCATGTAACCTCATTCTTACCATGCCAATCCGCTGGTAACACACCTGAAGATCAGGTGGTCTGGTGGGACCCGAAATCAAGACAGCATGTGTATCACAGTGAGAACCACGGCGGCCTATTCTGCAAACTGAGATCCAGCCCCAGGTGGCACACAGGCCTGTGGACATTCAAAACCATGGGACATGGATGATTTGCCTAGCAGTGAAGAATGGATTCCCCCAATATGAAGGGTCCACTCACCAATGTGCTCCTGGTATGCCTGCCCCACCTTCTCCTAGACCACACTTCACTGAGAAATCTTCCTCACAAGACAGCAGCACCTTCCTTGAGCTTCTTTCCCTTCTCTGGCTGAGCTACCATAGCAACAGGCCATGCAGAGGCTGCCTCAGGCCTTTCCAAGTTCAAGGGGCTGGGAGCCCACTGTGACATCACAGCCATGTCTTTCCTGATTGGCCAAAGTGCTTAAGCACTCCCATTAAGGACCCTCCCCCTCCAGTCAACAGCCAATTCTGTGATAGGTTCCTGGCAAGAAGTTTGGATCTCAGCATGGCTTTACTGCTCCATAGTCCCAACTCCACTGGCTCTAGGCCGAATAAGGATGATATTTCCCACCGGTTTCAAAGAACTTCCAATCTGGAACCCACATTTTGAAAGACAAGACGTGTTTTTTTGTGGTGAGTACAAAAAAATGACTCAAGACCCTTGCACTTCCATCAGCCAGGAAAACTCCTTTCACATTGGATTAGGCAACTACCCTCTCGGAACAACATCTCCCATCACCTGAGGTTATTCCCTTATGTGGACGCAAAGTGTACCACACTGCTAACAAGGATGTTGTTATTCCAGGCTTCTCTGTTACTAACTTCATCAAAACAAACAAACGCACACACCCGCTGGCAAGAGCATGAAACTGACCACAGGAATTCACTTACTTTGGACAAACAAATTCATTCACTTTCATCCAAGAAATACACTGGTCACACGGGGGGTAGGCAAAGAATGCATACTATTTCCTAGTCAGTGAAATTGGAACCCTTTCTTTAATGAACAGCAGCTCACGAGGAAAACCACAAACGATGCAACACCATGAAACACTCGGGAAGGACATTCATTTCTGCAAAAGTTCTCAGTGACAAAACACTACACCTTTCAATAAAGGAACTGAAGACTTAACGTCAGGGCAGCTCAAGGCTTTCCCTGGAACAGACATTGGGAATTAAGCTAATTTCTACAAATCAATGAGGCAAATTGAAGATAAAGAAAACAAACACACAATCAAACACTCAAACACACACACACACACATGCACAGCACACAAACAAATACACACATACACACACACACACACATACACACACATATTCATTGCTCCTTGAATAGCAAACATTTTGGAGTCAGTGAATTTCGGGACGTTTAGGTAAGAAAAGTACCTCTCAGCAGTAGCAATCCTAAATGAATACTAGGAAACCCTGCAGAATCAGGTTAACTTCTTCCAAAATTCCTTGGCCACGGTTTATAGAATCCTGCAAGGCAGAGAGAATTTCTGTCAGATCAACAGGTGCCGGGGTCACCATGTAGCCTCATTCTTACCTTGCCAATCTGCTAGTAACACACTGAAGATCAGGTGGTCTGGTGGGACGCTGAAATCAAGACAGCGTGTGTATCACAGTGACATCCACTGTGGCCTATTCTGCAAAAGGAGATTCAGCCCCAGGTGGATCACAAGCCTCTAGACATTCAAAACCGTGGGACATGGATGAGTTGGCTAGCAGTGAGGAATGGATTCCCCCAATCTGATGAGCTAAGGACACCCATGTGATCGTGCTCTCCTCGCACCCAGTTTCCCTAGGCCAAACATCACTGAGAAATCTTCCTCACAAGACAGGAGCACATTCTGTGAGTTTCTTTCCCTTGGCTGGCTGGGCTGCCATAGAAACAAGCCAGGCAGGAGCTGCCTCAGGACTCTCCAAGTTCAAGGGGCTTTGAGCCCACTGTGACATCACAAACATGTCTTTCCTGATTGGCCTGTGTGCAAAAGCACTCCCCTTAAGGACAGTCCCCCTCCCATCAACAGCTACTTGGGTGATAGGGTCCTGGCAAGGTGATTGGATCTCAGCATGGCTTTACTGCTCCATATTCCCACCTCCTCATGCTCTGGGTGGAATAAGGATGACATATCTTTCCGGATTCCAAGAACTGCCAAACTGGAACCCACATTTTGGACGACAAGAAGTGCTTTTGGTGGTGAGTACAAACACGTCTCAAGCCCATTGCATTTCCATCAGCCAGGAAAACTCCTTTCACATTGGATTAGGCAACTTCCCTCTCACAACAACATCTCCCATCACTTCAGGTTATTCCCTTAGGTGGAGGCAAACTGTACCACATTGGGAAGCAGGATGTTGTTATTACACGCTTCTCTGTTACTAACTTCATCAACAGAAGGAAACGCTCACACTGGCTGTCAAGAGAGCCAACCTGACCACAGGAATTCACTAAATGTGGACAAAGAATGTAATTCACTTTCATCCGTGAAAGGCACTGGTCACACAGGTGATATTGGAAGAATGCACAGTATTTCCTAGTCAGTGAAATTGGTGCCCTTTTTCTACTGAAAGGCAGTTTTCAGGAAAACCAGAAACTATACAGTACCATGAAACACTCGGGAAGGATATTCATTTCAACAAAATTCTCAGAGACAAAACACTACGCCTTTCATTCAAGGACATGAGGACTTATCGTCAGGGAGACTCAAGGCTTTTCCTCAAACTGACATTGGGAATTAAGCTATTTTCTGTACATCAGTGAGGCAAATTGAAAGAGAAAGATAACAAAAACACTATCACACACACACACACACTCACACACACAAAGTGATGGTATCCTAATTGATATCGAGTGAAGGAATTTCTTTGCTTGTAGGTACTAAATAGCAACTATTAGCAAAACCAGAAGTCAATGAACACCAGCACAGCCTAGTGCAAAGTCTCTCACATTCGATCAATTCCCACAGTGTAAAAGACAGGGTTTGATTGAAGGGGTCTTATACATGCCTGAATTGTGGGTATACAAAAGGAGTGTGATATAATTTGTACTGTGAGAACTTATTAGAACAAGCAAAGAAATTAACACATTTGCAAACTAGAAATATTGCCCACAGAAACACGCACACACACACACACACACACACACACACACACACAGAGACACACACACAGAAGGAAACAAAATCTGTCCATAGTCATAACAAGGTCAATGTTGCCAGCAAGAGTTGAACGTCCTGGCATAATGCTACTGAGGGGATAATGTCCAGCACTTGAAAAAGGATCATGCTAGGAAAAATATGTGAAGTGACATCATTCCCACCAAGGTTCTTGGACGGAAGTCCTACTGCCATATTTATGCAAAGAAACAACCAAAGTGTAATCGACCTGAGTCTGGGCCTGAAGCAATCACTTGAATTGAAATCCTTTTCATTAAGTCAGTGATGCACGTTCACCCATGTATCATGATGCCTGGACATACACGGCACCTATTACCTGAATGATGAATCCTTCCTGTTATAGAATATATTGTACTTAATCTAACGAAAAGAAAGTTTGAAATATCCGAAATTATTGACTTCCAGGAAACAATCGTGACTGCCATTTTGTGAAAAAGGGTATTTCCCAGAATCTGACATAAGAAATATTATGCTACCAACCCTGTGTGCAAGGGCTCCCACAAACACACATACACACACAAACACACCTGCACAGAAGCACACAAACAAATACACACACACACACACACACACACACACACACACACACATTCGTTGCTCCTTCAATAGCAAACATATTGGAGTCAGTGAATTTCTGGACGTTTATGTAATAAAAGTACCTTTCAGCAGTAACAATCCTTAAAGAATACCAGGAAAACCTGGAGAATCAGGTAAACTTCTTCCAAGATTCCTTGCCCACGGTTTAGAATACCCTGCAGGGCAGAGAAGAATTTCTCCCAGATCAACAGGTGCCTCGGCCTCCATGTAACCTCATTCTTACCATGCCAATCCGCTGGTAACACACCTGAAGATCAGGTGGTCTGGTGGGACCCGAAATCAAGACAGCATGTGTATCACAGTGAGAACCACGGCGGCCTATTCTGCAAACTGAGATCCAGCCCCAGGTGGCACACAGGCCTGTGGACATTCAAAACCATGGGACATGGATGATTTGCCTAGCAGTGAAGAATGGATTCCCCCAATATGAAGGGTCCACTCACCAATGTGCTCCTGGTATGCCTGCCCCACCTTCTCCTAGACCACACTTCACTGAGAAATCTTCCTCACAAGACAGCAGCACCTTCCTTGAGCTTCTTTCCCTTCTCTGGCTGAGCTACCATAGCAACAGGCCATGCAGGGGCTGCCTCAGGCCTTTCCAAGTTCAAGGGGCTGGGAGCCCACTGTGACATCACAACCATGTCTTTCCTGATTGGCCAAAGTGCTTAAGCACTCCCATTAAGGACCCTCCCCCTCCAGTCAACAGCCAATTCTGTGATAGGTTCCTGGCAAGAAGTTTGGATCTCAGCATGGCTTTACTGCTCCATAGTCCCAACTCCACTGGCTCTAGGCCGAATAAGGATGATATTTCCCTCCGGTTTCAAAGAACTTCCAATCTGGAACCCACATTTTGAAAGACAAGACGTGTTTTTTTGTGGTGAGTACAAAAAAATGACTCAAGCCCCTTGCACTTCCATCAGCCAGGAAAACTCCTTTCACATTGGATTAGGCAACTACCCTCTCGGAACAACATCTACCATCACCTGAGGTTATTCCCTTATGTGGACGCAAAGTGTACCACACTGCTAACAAGGATGTTGTTATTCCAGGCTTCTCTGTTACTAACTTCATCAAAACAAACAAACGCACACACCCGCTGGCAAGAGCATGAAACTGACCACAGGAATTCACTTACTTTGGACAAACAAATTCATTCACTTTCATCCAAGAAATACACTGGTCACACGGGGGGTAGGCAAAGAATGCATACTATTTCCTAGTCAGTGAAATTGGAACCCTTTCTTTAATGAACAGCAGCTCAGGAGGAAAACCACAAACGATGCAACACCATGAAACACTCGGGAAGGACATTCATTTCTGCAAAAGTTCTCAGTGACAAAACACTACACCTTTCAATAAAGGAACTGAAGACTTAACGTCAGGGCAGCTCAAGGCTTTCCCTGGAACAGACATTGGGAATTAAGCTAATTTCTACAAATCAATGAGGCAAATTGAAGATAAAGAAAACAAACACACAATCAAACACTCAAACACACACACACACACATGCACATCACACAAACAAATACACACATACACACACACACACACACACACACACACATACACACACATATTCATTGCTCCTTGAATAGCAAACATTTTGGAGTCAGTGAATTTCGGGACGTTTAGGTAAGAAAAGTACCTCTCAGCAGTAGCAATCCTAAATGAATACTACGAAACCCTGCAGAATCAGGTTAACTTCTTCCAAAATTCCTTGGCCACGGTTTATAGAATCCTGCAAGGCAGAGAGAATTTCTGTCAGATCAACAGGTGCCGGGGTCACCATGTAGCCTCATTCTTACCTTGCCAATCTGCTAGTAACACACTGAAGATCAGGTGGTCTGGTGGGACGCTGAAATCAAGACAGCGTGTGTATCACAGTGACATCCACTGTGGCCTATTCTGCAAAAGGAGATTCAGCCCCAGGTGGATCACAAGCCTCTAGACATTCAAAACCGTGGGAAATGGATGAGTTGGCTAGCAGTGAGGAATGGATTCCCCCAATCTGATGAGCTAAGGACACCCATGTGATCGTGCTCTCCTCGCACCCAGTTTCCCTAGGCCAAACATCACTGAGAAATCTTCCTCACAAGACAGGAGCACATTCTGTGAGTTTCTTTCCCTTGGCTGGCTGGGCTGCCATAGAAACAAGCCAGGCAGGAGCTGCCTCAGGACTCTCCAAGTTCAAGGGGCTTTGAGCCCACTGTGACATCACAAACATGTCTTTCCTGATTGGCCTGTGTGCAAAAGCACTCCCCTTAAGGACAGTCCCCCTCCCATCAACAGCTACTTGGGTGATAGGGTCCTGGCAAGGTGATTGGATCTCAGCATGGCTTTACTGCTCCATATTCCCACCTCCTCATGCTCTGGGTTGAATAAGGATGACATATCTCTCCGGATTCCAAGAACTGCCAAACTGGAACCCACATTTTGGACGACAAGAAGTGCTTTTGTTGGTGAGTACAAACACGTCTCAAGCCCATTGCATTTCCATCAGCCAGGAAAACTCCTTTCACATTGGATTAGGCAACTTCCCTCTCACAACAACATCTCCCATCACTTCAGGTTATTCCCTTAGGTGGAGGCAAACTGTACCACATTGGGAAGCAGGATGTTATTACACGCTTCTCTGTTACTAACTTCATCAACAGAAGGAAACGCTCACACTGGCTGTCAAGAGAGCCAACCTGACCACAGGAATTCACTAAATGTGGACAAAGAATGTAATTCACTTTCATCCGTGAAAGGCACTGGTCACACAGGTGATATTGGAAGAATGCACAGTATTTCCTAGTCAGTGAAATTGGTGCCCTTTTTCTACTGAAAGGCAGTTTTCAGGAAAACCAGAAACTATACAGTACCATGAAACACTCGGGAAGGATATTCATTTCAACAAAATTCTCAGAGACAAAACACTACGCCTTTCATTCAAGGACATGAGGACTTATCGTCAGGGAGACTCAAGGCTTTTCCTCAAACTGACATTGGGAATTAAGCTATTTTCTGTACATCAGTGAGGCAAATTGAAAGAGAAAGATAACAAAAACACTATCACACACACACACACACTCACACACACAAAGTGATGGTATCCTAATTGATATCGAGTGAAGGAATTTCTTTGCTTGTAGGTACTAAATAGCAACTATTAGCAAAACCAGAAGTCAATGAACACCAGCACAGCCTAGTGCAAAGTCTCTCACATTCGATCAATTCCCACAGTGTAAAAGACAGGGTTTGATTGAAGGGGTCTTATACATGCCTGAATTGTGGGTATACAAAAGGAGTGTGATATAATTTGTACTGTGAGAACTTATTAGAACAAGCAAAGAAATTAACACATTTGCAAACTAGAAATATTGCCCACAGAAACACGCACACACACACACACACACACACACACACACACAGAGACACACACACAGAAGGAAACAAAATCTGTCCATAGTCATAACAAGGTCAATGTTGCCAGCAAGAGTTGAACGTCCTGGCATAATGCTACTGAGGGGATAATGTCCAGCACTTGAAAAAGGATCATGCTAGGAAAAATATGTGAAGTGACATCATTCCCACCAAGGTTCTTGGACGGAAGTCCTACTGCCAAATTTATGCAAAGAAACAACCAAAGTGTAATCGACCTGAGTCTGGGCCTGAAGCAATCACTTGAATTGAAATCCTTTTCATTAAGTCAGTGATGCACGTTCACCCATGTATCATGATGCCTGGACATACACGGCACCTATTACCTGAATGATGAATCCTTCCTGTTATAGAATATATTGTACTTAATCTAACGAAAAGAAAGTTTGAAATATCCGAAATTATTGACTTCCAGGAAACAATCGTGACTGCCATTTTGTGAAAAAGGGTATTTCCCAGAATCTGACATAAGAAATATTATGCTACCAACCCTGTGTGCAAGGGCTCCCACAAACACACATACACACACAAACACACCTGTACAGAAGCACACAAACAAATACACACACACACACACACACACACACACACACATTCGTTCCTCCTTCAATAGCAAACATATTGGAGTCAGTGAATTTCTGGACGTTTATGTAATAAAAGTACCTTTCAGCAGTAACAATCCTTAAAGAATACCAGGAAAACCTGGAGAATCAGGTAAACTTCTTCCAAGATTCCTTGCCCACGGTTTAGAATACCCTGCAGGGCAGAGAAGAATTTCTCCCAGATCAACAGGTGCCTCGGCCTCCATGTAACCTCATTCTTACCATGCCAATCCGCTGGTAACACACCTGAAGATCAGGTGGTCTGGTGGGACCCGAAATCAAGACAGCATGTGTATCACAGTGAGAACCACGGCGGCCTATTCTGCAAACTGAGATCCAACCCCAGGTGGCACACAGGCCTGTGGACATTCAAAACCATGGGACATGGATGATTTGCCTAGCAGTGAAGAATGGATTCCCCCAATATGAAGGGTCCACTCACCAATGTGCTCCTGGTATGCCTGCCCCACCTTCTCCTAGACCACACTTCACTGAGAAATCTTCCTCACAAGACAGCAGCACCTTCCTTGAGCTTCTTTCCCTTCTCTGGCTGAGCTACCATAGCAACAGGCCATGCAGGGGCTGCCTCAGGCCTTTCCAAGTTCAAGGGGCTGGGAGCCCACTGTGACATCACAACCATGTCTTTCCTGATTGGCCAAAGTGCTTAAGCACTCCCATTAAGGACCCTCCCCCTCCAGTCAACAGCCAATTCTGTGATAGGTTCCTGGCAAGAAGTTTGGATCTCAGCATGGCTTTACTGCTCCATAGTCCCAACTCCACTGGCTCTAGGCCGAATAAGGATGATATTTCCCTCCGGTTTCAAAGAACTTCCAATCTGGAACCCACATTTTGAAAGACAAGACGTGTTTTTTTGTGGTGAGTACAAAAAAATGACTCAAGCCCCTTGCACTTCCATCAGCCAGGAAAACTCCTTTCACATTGGATTAGGCAACTACCCTCTCGGAACAACATCTCCCATCACCTGAGGTTATTCCCTTATGTGGACGCAAAGTGTACCACACTGCTAACAAGGATGTTGTTATTCCAGGCTTCTCTGTTACTAACTTCATCAAAACAAACAAACGCACACACCCACTGGCAAGAGCATGAAACTGACCACAGGAATTCACTTACTTTGGACAAACAAATTCATTCACTTTCATCCAAGAAATACACTGGTCACACGGGGGGTAGGCAAAGAATGCATACTATTTCCTAGTCAGTGAAATTGGAACCCTTTCTTTAATGAACAGCAGCTCAGGAGGAAAACCACAAACGATGCAACACCATGAAACACTCGGGAAGGACATTCATTTCTGCAAAAGTTCTCAGTGAGAAAACACTACACCTTTCAATAAAGGAACTGAAGACTTAACGTCAGGGCAGCTCAAGGCTTTCCCTGGAACAGACATTGGGAATTAAGCTAATTTCTACAAATCAATGAGGCAAATTGAAGATAAAGAAAACAAACACACAATCAAACACTCAAACACACACACACACACATGCACAGCACACAAACAAATACACACATACACACACACACACACACACACACACACACATACACACACATATTCATTGCTCCTTGAATAGCAAACATTTTGGAGTCAGTGAATTTCGGGACGTTTAGGTAAGAAAAGTACCTCTCAGCAGTAGCAATCCTAAATGAATACTAGGAAACCCTGCAGAATCAGGTTAACTTCTTCCAAAATTCCTTGGCCACGGTTTATAGAATCCTGCAAGGCAGAGAGAATTTCTGTCAGATCAACAGGTGCCGGGGTCACCATGTAGCCTCATTCTTACCTTGCCAATCTGCTAGTAACACACTGAAGATCAGGTGGTCTGGTGGGACGCTGAAATCAAGACAGCGTGTGTATCACAGTGACATCCACTGTGGCCTATTCTGCAAAAGGAGATTCAGCCCCAGGTGGATCACAAGCCTCTAGACATTCAAAACCGTGGGACATGGATGAGTTGGCTAGCAGTGAGGAATGGATTCCCCCAATCTGATGAGCTAAGGACACCCATGTGATCGTGCTCTCCTCGCACCCAGTTTCCCTAGGCCAAACATCACTGAGAAATCTTCCTCACAAGACAGGAGCACATTCTGTGAGTTTCTTTCCCTTGGCTGGCTGGGCTGCCATAGAAACAAGCCAGGCAGGAGCTGCCTCAGGACTCTCCAAGTTCAAGGGGCTTTGAGCCCACTGTGACATCACAAACATGTCTTTCCTGATTGGCCTGTGTGCAAAAGCACTCCCCTTAAGGACAGTCCCCCTCCCATCAACAGCTACTTGGGTGATAGGGTCCTGGCAAGGTGATTGGATCTCAGCATGGCTTTACTGCTCCATATTCCCACCTCCTCATGCTCTGGGTGGAATAAGGATGACATATCTCTCCGGATTCCAAGAACTGCCAAACTGGAACCCACATTTTGGACGACAAGAAGTGCTTTTGGTGGTGAGTACAAACACGTCTCAAGCCCATTGCATTTCCATCAGCCAGGAAAACTCCTTTCACATTGGATTAGGCAACTTCCCTCTCACAACAACATCTCCCATCACTTCAGGTTATTCCCTTAGGTGGAGGCAAACTGTACCACATTGGGAAGCAGGATGTTGTTATTACACGCTTCTCTGTTACTAACTTCATCAACAGAAGGAAACGCTCACACTGGCTGTCAAGAGAGCCAACCTGACCACAGGAATTCACTAAATGTGGACAAAGAATGTAATTCACTTTCATCCGTGAAAGGCACTGGTCACACAGGTGATATTGGAAGAATGCACAGTATTTCCTAGTCAGTGAAATTGGTGCCCTTTTTCTACTGAAAGGCAGTTTTCAGGAAAACCAGAAACTATACAGTACCATGAAACACTCGGGAAGGATATTCATTTCAACAAAAGTTCTCAGAGACAAAACACTACGCCTTTTATTCAAGGACATGAGGACTTATCGTCAGGGAGACTCAAGGCTTTTCCTCAAACTGACATTGGGAATTAAGCTATTTTCTGTACATCAGTGAGGCAAATTGAAAAAGAAAGATAACAAAAACACTATCACACACACACACACACTCACACACACAAAGTGATGGTATACTAATTGATATCGAGTGAAGGAATTTCTTTGCTTGTAGGTACTAAATAGCAACTATTAGCAAAACCAGAAGTCAATGAACACCAGCACAGCCTAGTGCAAAGTCTCTCACATTCGATCAATTCCCACAGTGTAAAAGACAGGGTTTGATTGAAGGGGTCTTATACATGCCTGAATTGTGGGTATACAAAAGGAGTGTGATATAATTTGTACTGTGAGAACTTATTAGAACAAGCAAAGAAATTAACACATTTGCAAACTAGAAATATTTCCCACAGAAACACACACACACACACACACACACACAGAGACACACACACAGAAGGAAACAAAATCTGTCCATAGTCATAACAAGGTCAATGTTGCCAGCAAGAGTTGAACGTCCTGGCATAATGCTACTGAGGGGATAATGTCCAGCACTTGAAAAAGGATCATGCTAGGAAAAATATGTGAAGTGACATCATTCCCACCAAGGTTCTTGGACGGAAGTCCTACTGCCATATTTATGCAAAGAAACAACCAAAGTGTAATCGACCTGAGTCTGGGCCTGAAGCAATCACTTGAATTGAAATCCTTTTCATTAAGTCAGTGATGCACGTTCACCCATGTATCATGATGCCTGGACATACACGGCACCTATTACCTGAATGATGAATCCTTCCTGTTATAGAATATATTGTACTTAATCTAACGAAAAGAAAGTTTGAAATATCCGAAATTATTGACTTCCAGGAAACAATCGTGACTGCCATTTTGTGAAAAAGGGTATTTCCCAGAATCTGACATAAGAAATATTATGCTACCAACCCTGTGTGCAAGGGCTCCCACAAACACACATACACACACAAACACACCTGCACAGAAGCACACAAACAAATACACACACACACACACACACACACATTCGTTGCTCCTTCAATAGCAAACATATTGGAGTCAGTGAATTTCTGGACGTTTATGTAATAAAAGTACCTTTCAGCAGTAACAATCCTTAAAGAATACCAGGAAAACCTGGAGAATCAGGTAAACTTCTTCCAAGATTCCTTGCCCACGGTTTAGAATACCCTGCAGGGCAGAGAAGAATTTCTCCCAGATCAACAGGTGCCTCGGCCTCCATGTAACCTCATTCTTACCATGCCAATCCGCTGGTAACACACCTGAAGATCAGGTGGTCTGGTGGGACCCGAAATCAAGACAGCATGTGTATCACAGTGAGAACCACGGCGGCCTATTCTGCAAACTGAGATCCAGCCCCAGGTGGCACACAGGCCTGTGGACATTCAAAACCATGGGACATGGATGATTTGCCTAGCAGTGAAGAATGGATTCCCCCAATATGAAGGGTCCACTCACCAATGTGCTCCTGGTATGCCTGCCCCACCTTCTCCTAGACCACACTTCACTGAGAAATCTTCCTCACAAGACAGCAGCACCTTCCTTGAGCTTCTTTCCCTTCTCTGGCTGAGCTACCATAGCAACAGGCCATGCAGGGGCTGCCTCAGGCCTTTCCAAGTTCAAGGGGCTGGGAGCCCACTGTGACATCACAACCATGTCTTTCCTGATTGGCCAAAGTGCTTAAGCACTCCCATTAAGGACCCTCCCCCTCCAGTCAACAGCCAATTCTGTGATAGGTTCCTGGCAAGAAGTTTGGATCTCAGCATGGCTTTACTGCTCCATAGTCCCAACTCCACTGGCTCTAGGCCGAATAAGGATGATATTTCCCTCCGGTTTCAAAGAACTTCCAATCTGGAACCCACATTTTGAAAGACAAGACGTGTTTTTTTGTGGTGAGTACAAAAAAATGACTCAAGACCCTTGCACTTCCATCAGCCAGGAAAACTCCTTTCACATTGGATTAGGCAACTACCCTCTCGGAACAACATCTCCCATCACCTGAGGTTATTCCCTTATGTGGACGCAAAGTGTACCACACTGCTAACAAGGATGTTGTTATTCCAGGCTTCTCTGTTACTAACTTCATCAAAACAAACAAACGCACACACCCGCTGGCAAGAGCATGAAACTGACCACAGGAATTCACTTACTTTGGACAAACAAATTCATTCACTTTCATCCAAGAAATACACTGGTCACACGGGGGGTAGGCAAAGAATGCATACTATTTCCTAGTCAGTGAAATTGGAACCCTTTCTTTAATGAACAGCAGCTCAGGAGGAAAACCACAAACGATGCAACACCATGAAACACTCGGGAAGGACATTCATTTCTGCAAAAGTTCTCAGTGACAAAACACTACACCTTTCAATAAAGGAACTGAAGACTTAACGTCAGGGCAGCTCAAGGCTTTCCCTGGAACAGACATTGGGAATTAAGCTAATTTCTACAAATCAATGAGGCAAATTGAAGATAAAGAAAACAAACACACAATCAAACACTCAAACACACACACACACACATGCACATCACACAAACAAATACACACATACACACACACACACACACACACACACACATACACACACATATTCATTGCTCCTTGAATAGCAAACATTTTGGAGTCAGTGAATTTCGGGACGTTTAGGTAAGAAAAGTACCTCTCAGCAGTAGCAATCCTAAATGAATACTACGAAACCCTGCAGAATCAGGTTAACTTCTTCCAAAATTCCTTGGCCACGGTTTATAGAATCCTGCAAGGCAGAGAGAATTTCTGTCAGATCAACAGGTGCCGGGGTCACCATGTAGCCTCATTCTTACCTTGCCAATCTGCTAGTAACACACTGAAGATCAGGTGGTCTGGTGGGACGCTGAAATCAAGACAGCGTGTGTATCACAGTGACATCCACTGTGGCCTATTCTGCAAAAGGAGATTCAGCCCCAGGTGGATCACAAGCCTCTAGACATTCAAAACCGTGGGAAATGGATGAGTTGGCTAGCAGTGAGGAATGGATTCCCCCAATCTGATGAGCTAAGGACACCCATGTGATCGTGCTCTCCTCGCACCCAGTTTCCCTAGGCCAAACATCACTGAGAAATCTTCCTCACAAGACAGGAGCACATTCTGTGAGTTTCTTTCCCTTGGCTGGCTGGGCTGCCATAGAAACAAGCCAGGCAGGAGCTGCCTCAGGACTCTCCAAGTTCAAGGGGCTTTGAGCCCACTGTGACATCACAAACATGTCTTTCCTGATTGGCCTGTGTGCAAAAGCACTCCCCTTAAGGACAGTCCCCCTCCCATCAACAGCTACTTGGGTGATAGGGTCCTGGCAAGGTGATTGGATCTCAGCATGGCTTTACTGCTCCATATTCCCACCTCCTCATGCTCTGGGTTGAATAAGGATGACATATCTCTCCGGATTCCAAGAACTGCCAAACTGGAACCCACATTTTGGACGACAAGAAGTGCTTTTGTTGGTGAGTACAAACACGTCTCAAGCCCATTGCATTTCCATCAGCCAGGAAAACTCCTTTCACATTGGATTAGGCAACTTCCCTCTCACAACAACATCTCCCATCACTTCAGGTTATTCCCTTAGGTGGAGGCAAACTGTACCACATTGGGAAGCAGGATGTTATTACACGCTTCTCTGTTACTAACTTCATCAACAGAAGGAAACGCTCACACTGGCTGTCAAGAGAGCCAACCTGACCACAGGAATTCACTAAATGTGGACAAAGAATGTAATTCACTTTCATCCGTGAAAGGCACTGGTCACACAGGTGATATTGGAAGAATGCACAGTATTTCCTAGTCAGTGAAATTGGTGCCCTTTTTCTACTGAAAGGCAGTTTTCAGGAAAACCAGAAACTATACAGTACCATGAAACACTCGGGAAGGATATTCATTTCAACAAAATTCTCAGAGACAAAACACTACGCCTTTCATTCAAGGACATGAGGACTTATCGTCAGGGAGACTCAAGGCTTTTCCTCAAACTGACATTGGGAATTAAGCTATTTTCTGTACATCAGTGAGGCAAATTGAAAGAGAAAGATAACAAAAACACTATCACACACACACACACACTCACACACACAAAGTGATGGTATCCTAATTGATATCGAGTGAAGGAATTTCTTTGCTTGTAGGTACTAAATAGCAACTATTAGCAAAACCAGAAGTCAATGAACACCAGCACAGCCTAGTGCAAAGTCTCTCACATTCGATCAATTCCCACAGTGTAAAAGACAGGGTTTGATTGAAGGGGTCTTATACATGCCTGAATTGTGGGTATACAAAAGGAGTGTGATATAATTTGTACTGTGAGAACTTATTAGAACAAGCAAAGAAATTAACACATTTGCAAACTAGAAATATTGCCCACAGAAACACGCACACACACACACACACACACACACACACACAGAGACACACACACAGAAGGAAACAAAATCTGTCCATAGTCATAACAAGGTCAATGTTGCCAGCAAGAGTTGAACGTCCTGGCATAATGCTACTGAGGGGATAATGTCCAGCACTTGAAAAAGGATCATGCTAGGAAAAATATGTGAAGTGACATCATTCCCACCAAGGTTCTTGGACGGAAGTCCTACTGCCAAATTTATGCAAAGAAACAACCAAAGTGTAATCGACCTGAGTCTGGGCCTGAAGCAATCACTTGAATTGAAATCCTTTTCATTAAGTCAGTGATGCACGTTCACCCATGTATCATGATGCCTGGACATACACGGCACCTATTACCTGAATGATGAATCCTTCCTGTTATAGAATATATTGTACTTAATCTAACGAAAAGAAAGTTTGAAATATCCGAAATTATTGACTTCCAGGAAACAATCGTGACTGCCATTTTGTGAAAAAGGGTATTTCCCAGAATCTGACATAAGAAATATTATGCTACCAACCCTGTGTGCAAGGGCTCCCACAAACACACATACACACACAAACACACCTGTACAGAAGCACACAAACAAATACACACACACACACACACACACACACACACACATTCGTTCCTCCTTCAATAGCAAACATATTGGAGTCAGTGAATTTCTGGACGTTTATGTAATAAAAGTACCTTTCAGCAGTAACAATCCTTAAAGAATACCAGGAAAACCTGGAGAATCAGGTAAACTTCTTCCAAGATTCCTTGCCCACGGTTTAGAATACCCTGCAGGGCAGAGAAGAATTTCTCCCAGATCAACAGGTGCCTCGGCCTCCATGTAACCTCATTCTTACCATGCCAATCCGCTGGTAACACACCTGAAGATCAGGTGGTCTGGTGGGACCCGAAATCAAGACAGCATGTGTATCACAGTGAGAACCACGGCGGCCTATTCTGCAAACTGAGATCCAACCCCAGGTGGCACACAGGCCTGTGGACATTCAAAACCATGGGACATGGATGATTTGCCTAGCAGTGAAGAATGGATTCCCCCAATATGAAGGGTCCACTCACCAATGTGCTCCTGGTATGCCTGCCCCACCTTCTCCTAGACCACACTTCACTGAGAAATCTTCCTCACAAGACAGCAGCACCTTCCTTGAGCTTCTTTCCCTTCTCTGGCTGAGCTACCATAGCAACAGGCCATGCAGGGGCTGCCTCAGGCCTTTCCAAGTTCAAGGGGCTGGGAGCCCACTGTGACATCACAACCATGTCTTTCCTGATTGGCCAAAGTGCTTAAGCACTCCCATTAAGGACCCTCCCCCTCCAGTCAACAGCCAATTCTGTGATAGGTTCCTGGCAAGAAGTTTGGATCTCAGCATGGCTTTACTGCTCCATAGTCCCAACTCCACTGGCTCTAGGCCGAATAAGGATGATATTTCCCTCCGGTTTCAAAGAACTTCCAATCTGGAACCCACATTTTGAAAGACAAGACGTGTTTTTTTGTGGTGAGTACAAAAAAATGACTCAAGCCCCTTGCACTTCCATCAGCCAGGAAAACTCCTTTCACATTGGATTAGGCAACTACCCTCTCGGAACAACATCTCCCATCACCTGAGGTTATTCCCTTATGTGGACGCAAAGTGTACCACACTGCTAACAAGGATGTTGTTATTCCAGGCTTCTCTGTTACTAACTTCATCAAAACAAACAAACGCACACACCCGCTGGCAAGAGCATGAAACTGACCACAGGAATTCACTTACTTTGGACAAACAAATTCATTCACTTTCATCCAAGAAATACACTGGTCACACGGGGGGTAGGCAAAGAATGCATACTATTTCCTAGTCAGTGAAATTGGAACCCTTTCTTTAATGAACAGCAGCTCAGGAGGAAAACCACAAACGATGCAACACCATGAAACACTCGGGAAGGACATTCATTTCTGCAAAAGTTCTCAGTGAGAAAACACTACACCTTTCAATAAAGGAACTGAAGACTTAACGTCAGGGCAGCTCAAGGCTTTCCCTGGAACAGACATTGGGAATTAAGCTAATTTCTACAAATCAATGAGGCAAATTGAAGATAAAGAAAACAAACACACAATCAAACACTCAAACACACACACACACACATGCACAGCACACAAACAAATACACACATACACACACACACACACACACACACACACACATACACACACATATTCATTGCTCCTTGAATAGCAAACATTTTGGAGTCAGTGAATTTCGGGACGTTTAGGTAAGAAAAGTACCTCTCAGCAGTAGCAATCCTAAATGAATACTAGGAAACCCTGCAGAATCAGGTTAACTTCTTCCAAAATTCCTTGGCCACGGTTTATAGAATCCTGCAAGGCAGAGAGAATTTCTGTCAGATCAACAGGTGCCGGGGTCACCATGTAGCCTCATTCTTACCTTGCCAATCTGCTAGTAACACACTGAAGATCAGGTGGTCTGGTGGGACGCTGAAATCAAGACAGCGTGTGTATCACAGTGACATCCACTGTGGCCTATTCTGCAAAAGGAGATTCAGCCCCAGGTGGATCACAAGCCTCTAGACATTCAAAACCGTGGGACATGGATGAGTTGGCTAGCAGTGAGGAATGGATTACCCCAATCTGATGAGCTAAGGACACCCATGTGATCGTGCTCTCCTCGCACCCAGTTTCCCTAGGCCAAACATCACTGAGAAATCTTCCTCACAAGACAGGAGCACATTCTGTGAGTTTCTTTCCCTTGGCTGGCTGGGCTGCCATAGAAACAAGCCAGGCAGGAGCTGCCTCAGGACTCTCCAAGTTCAAGGGGCTTTGAGCCCACTGTGACATCACAAACATGTCTTTCCTGATTGGCCTGTGTGCAAAAGCACTCCCCTTAAGGACAGTCCCCCTCCCATCAACAGCTACTTGGGTGATAGGGTCCTGGCAAGGTGATTGGATCTCAGCATGGCTTTACTGCTCCATATTCCCACCTCCTCATGCTCTGGGTGGAATAAGGATGACATATCTCTCCGGATTCCAAGAACTGCCAAACTGGAACCCACATTTTGGACGACAAGAAGTGCTTTTGGTGGTGAGTACAAACACGTCTCAAGCCCATTGCATTTCCATCAGCCAGGAAAACTCCTTTCACATTGGATTAGGCAACTTCCCTCTCACAACAACATCTCCCATCACTTCAGGTTATTCCCTTAGGTGGAGGCAAACTGTACCACATTGGGAAGCAGGATGTTGTTATTACACGCTTCTCTGTTACTAACTTCATCAACAGAAGGAAACGCTCACACTGGCTGTCAAGAGAGCCAACCTGACCACAGGAATTCACTAAATGTGGACAAAGAATGTAATTCACTTTCATCCGTGAAAGGCACTGGTCACACAGGTGATATTGGAAGAATGCACAGTATTTCCTAGTCAGTGAAATTGGTGCCCTTTTTCTACTGAAAGGCAGTTTTCAGGAAAACCAGAAACTATACAGTACCATGAAACACTCGGGAAGGATATTCATTTCAACAAAAGTTCTCAGAGACAAAACACTACGCCTTTTATTCAAGGACATGAGGACTTATCGTCAGGGAGACTCAAGGCTTTTCCTCAAACTGACATTGGGAATTAAGCTATTTTCTGTACATCAGTGAGGCAAATTGAAAAAGAAAGATAACAAAAACACTATCACACACACACACACACTCACACACACAAAGTGATGGTATACTAATTGATATCGAGTGAAGGAATTTCTTTGCTTGTAGGTACTAAATAGCAACTATTAGCAAAACCAGAAGTCAATGAACACCAGCACAGCCTAGTGCAAAGTCTCTCACATTCGATCAATTCCCACAGTGTAAAAGACAGGGTTTGATTGAAGGGGTCTTATACATGCCTGAATTGTGGGTATACAAAAGGAGTGTGATATAATTTGTACTGTGAGAACTTATTAGAACAAGCAAAGAAATTAACACATTTGCAAACTAGAAATATTTCCCACAGAAACACACACACACACACACACACACACACACACACACACACACAGAGACACACACACAGAAGGAAACAAAATCTGTCCATAGTCATAACAAGGTCAATGTTGCCAGCAAGAGTTGAACGTCCTGGCATAATGCTACTGAGGGGATAATGTCCAGCACTTGAAAAAGGATCATGCTAGGAAAAATATGTGAAGTGACATCATTCCCACCAAGGTTCTTGGACGGAAGTCCTACTGCCATATTTATGCAAAGAAACAACCAAAGTGTAATCGACCTGAGTCTGGGCCTGAAGCAATCACTTGAATTGAAATCCTTTTCATTAAGTCAGTGATGCACGTTCACCCATGTATCATGATGCCTGGACATACACGGCACCTATTACCTGAATGATGAATCCTTCCTGTTATAGAATATATTGTACTTAATCTAACGAAAAGAAAGTTTGAAATATCCGAAATTATTGACTTCCAGGAAACAATCGTGACTGCCATTTTGTGAAAAAGGGTATTTCCCAGAATCTGACATAAGAAATATTATGCTACCAACCCTGTGTGCAAGGGCTCCCACAAACACACATACACACACAAACACACCTGCACAGAAGCACACAAACAAATACACACACACACACACACACACACATTCGTTGCTCCTTCAATAGCAAACATATTGGAGTCAGTGAATTTCTGGACGTTTATGTAATAAAAGTACCTTTCAGCAGTAACAATCCTTAAAGAATACCAGGAAAACCTGGAGAATCAGGTAAACTTCTTCCAAGATTCCTTGCCCACGGTTTAGAATACCCTGCAGGGCAGAGAAGAATTTCTCCCAGATCAACAGGTGCCTCGGCCTCCATGTAACCTCATTCTTACCATGCCAATCCGCTGGTAACACACCTGAAGATCAGGTGGTCTGGTGGGACCCGAAATCAAGACAGCATGTGTATCACAGTGAGAACCACGGCGGCCTATTCTGCAAACTGAGATCCAGCCCCAGGTGGCACACAGGCCTGTGGACATTCAAAACCATGGGACATGGATGATTTGCCTAGCAGTGAAGAATGGATTCCCCCAATATGAAGGGTCCACTCACCAATGTGCTCCTGGTATGCCTGCCCCACCTTCTCCTAGACCACACTTCACTGAGAAATCTTCCTCACAAGACAGCAGCACCTTCCTTGAGCTTCTTTCCCTTCTCTGGCTGAGCTACCATAGCAACAGGCCATGCAGGGGCTGCCTCAGGCCTTTCCAAGTTCAAGGGGCTGGGAGCCCACTGTGACATCACAACCATGTCTTTCCTGATTGGCCAAAGTGCTTAAGCACTCCCATTAAGGACCCTCCCCCTCCAGTCAACAGCCAATTCTGTGATAGGTTCCTGGCAAGAAGTTTGGATCTCAGCATGGCTTTACTGCTCCATAGTCCCAACTCCACTGGCTCTAGGCCGAATAAGGATGATATTTCCCTCCGGTTTCAAAGAACTTCCAATCTGGAACCCACATTTTGAAAGACAAGACGTGTTTTTTTGTGGTGAGTACAAAAAAATGACTCAAGACCCTTGCACTTCCATCAGCCAGGAAAACTCCTTTCACATTGGATTAGGCAACTACCCTCTCGGAACAACATCTCCCATCACCTGAGGTTATTCCCTTATGTGGACGCAAAGTGTACCACACTGCTAACAAGGATGTTGTTATTCCAGGCTTCTCTGTTACTAACTTCATCAAAACAAACAAACGCACACACCCGCTGGCAAAGCATGAAACTGACCACAGGAATTCACTTACTTTGGACAAACAAATTCATTCACTTTCACCCAAGAAATACACTGGTCACACGGGGGGTAGGCAAAGAATGCATACTATTTCCTAGTCAGTGAAATTGGAACCCTTTCTTTAATGAACAGCAGCTCAGGAGGAAAACCACAAACGATGCAATACCATGAAACACTCGGGAAGGACATTCATTTCTGCAAAAGTTCTCAGTGAGAAAACACTACACCTTTCAATAAAGGAACTGAAGACTTAACGTCAGGGCAGCTCAAGGCTTTCCCTGGAACAGACATTGGGAATTAAGCTAATTTCTACAAATCAATGAGGCAAATTGAAGATAAAGAAAACAAACACACAATCAAACACTCAAACACACACACACACACATGCACAGCACACAAACAAATACACACATACTCACACACACACACACACACACACACACACACATACACACACATATTCATTGCTCCTTGAATAGCAAACATTTTGGAGTCAGTGAATTTCGGGACGTTTAGGTAAGAAAAGTGCCTCTCAGCAGTAGCAATCCTAAATGAATACTAGGAAACCCTGCAGAATCAGGTTAACTTCTTCCAAAATTCCTTGGCCACGGTTTATAGAATCCTGCAAGGCAGAGAGAATTTCTGTCAGATCAACAGGTGCCGGGGTCACCATGTAGCCTCATTCTTACCTTGCCCATCTGCTAGTAACACACTGAAGATCAGGTGGTCTGGTGGGACGCTGAAATCAAGACAGCGTGTGTATCACAGTGACATCCACTGTGGCCTATTCTGCAAAAGGAGATTCAGCCCCAGGTGGATCACAAGCCTCTAGACATTCAAAACCGTGGGACATGGATGAGTTGGCTAGCAGTGAGGAATGGATTCCCCCAATCTGATGAGCTAAGGACACCCATGTGATCGGGCTCTCCTCGCACCCAGTTTCCCTAGGCCAAACATCACTGAGAAATCTTCCTCACAAGACAGGAGCACATTCTGTGAGTTTCTTTCCCTTGGCTGGCTGGGCTGCCATAGAAACAAGCCAGGCAGGAGCTGCCTCAGGACTCTCCAAGTTCAAGGGGCTTTGAGCCCACTGTGACATCACAAACATGTCTTTCCTGATTGGCCTGTGTGCAAAAGCACTCCCCTTAAGGACAGTCCCCCTCCCATCAACAGCTACTTGGGTGATAGGGTCCTGGCAAGGTGATTGGATCTCAGCATGGCTTTACTGCTCCATATTCCCACCTCCTCATGCTCTGGGTGGAATAAGGATGACATATCTCTCCGGATTCCAAGAACTGCCAAACTGGAACCCACATTTTGGACGACAAGAAGTGCTTTTGGTGGTGAGTACAAACACGTCTCAAGCCCATTGCATTTCCATCAGCCAGGAAAACTCCTTTCACATTGGATTAGGCAACTTCCCTCTCACAACAACATCTCCCATCACTTCAGGTTATTCCCTTAGGTGGAGGCAAACTGTACCACATTGGGAAGCAGGATGTTGTTATTACACGCTTCTCTGTTACTAACTTCATCAGCAGAAGGAAACGCTCACACTGGCTGTCAAGAGAGCCAACCTGACCACAGGAATTCACTAAATGTGGACAAAGAATGTAATTCACTTTCATCCGTGAAAGGCACTGGTCACACAGGTGATATTGGAAGAATGCACAGTATTTCCTAGTCAGTGAAATTGGTGCCCTTTTTCTACTGAAAGGCAGTTTTCAGGAAAACCAGAAACTATACAGTACCATGAAACACTCGGGAAGGATATTCATTTCAACAAAAGTTCTCAGAGACAAAACACTACGCCTTTTATTCAAGGACATGAGGACTTATCGTCAGGGAGACTCAAGGCTTTTCCTCAAACTGACATTGGGAATTAAGCTATTTTCTGTACATCAGTGAGGCAAATTGAAAAAGAAAGATAACAAAAACACTATCACACACACACACACACTCACACACACAAAGTGATGGTATACTAATTGATATCGAGTGAAGGAATTTCTTTGCTTGTAGGTACTAAATAGCAACTATTAGCAAAACCAGAAGTCAATGAACACCAGCACAGCCTAGTGCAAAGTCTCTCACATTCGATCAATTCCCACAGTGTAAAAGACAGGGTTTGATTGAAGGGGTCTTATACATGCCTGAATTGTGGGTATACAAAAGGAGTGTGATATAATTTGTACTGTGAGAACTTATTAGAACAAGCAAAGAAATTAACACATTTGCAAACTAGAAATATTGCCCACAGAAACACACACACACACACACACACACACACACACACACACACACAGAGACACACACACAGAAGGAAACAAAATCTGTCCATAGTCATAACAAGGTCAATGTTGCCAGCAAGAGTTGAACGTCCTGGCATAATGCTACTGAGGGGATAATGTCCAGCACTTGAAAAAGGATCATGCTAGGAAAAATATGTGAAGTGACATCATTCCCACCAAGGTTCTTGGACGGAAGTCCTACTGCCATATTTATGCAAAGAAACAACCAAAGTGTAATCGACCTGAGTCTGGGCCTGAAGCAATCACTTGAATTGAAATCCTTTTCATTAAGTCAGTGATGCACGTTCACCCATGTATCATGATGCCTGGACATACACGGCACCTATTACCTGAATGATGAATCCTTCCGGTTATAGAATATATTGTACTTAATCTAACGAAAAGAAAGTTTGAAATATCCGAAATTATTGACTTCCAGGAAACAATCGTGACTGCCATTTTGTGAAAAAGGGTATTTCCCAGAATCTGACATAAGAAATATTATGCTACCAACCCTGTGTGCAAGGGCTCCCACAAACACACATACACACACAAACACACCTGCACAGAAGCACACAAACAAATACACACACACACACACACACACACATTCGTTGCTCCTTCAATAGCAAACATATTGGAGTCAGTGAATTTCTGGACGTTTATGTAATAAAAGTACCTTTCAGCAGTAACAATCCTTAAAGAATACCAGGAAAACCTGGAGAATCAGGTAAACTTCTTCCAAGATTCCTTGCCCACGGTTTAGAATACCCTGCAGGGCAGAGAAGAATTTCTCCCAGATCAACAGGTGCCTCGGCCTCCATGTAACCTCATTCTTACCATGCCAATCCGCTGGTAACACACCTGAAGATCAGGTGGTCTGGTGGGACCCGAAATCAAGACAGCATGTGTATCACAGTGAGAACCACGGCGGCCTATTCTGCAAACTGAGATCCAGCCCCAGGTGGCACACAGGCCTGTGGACATTCAAAACCATGGGACATGGATGATTTGCCTAGCAGTGAAGAATGGATTCCCCCAATATGAAGGGTCCACTCACCAATGTGCTCCTGGTATGCCTGCCCCACCTTCTCCTAGACCACACTTCACTGAGAAATCTTCCTCACAAGACAGCAGCACCTTCCTTGAGCTTCTTTCCCTTCTCTGGCTGAGCTACCATAGCAACAGGCCATGCAGGGGCTGCCTCAGGCCTTTCCAAGTTCAAGGGGCTGGGAGCCCACTGTGACATCACAACCATGTCTTTCCTGATTGGCCAAAGTGCTTAAGCACTCCCATTAAGGACCCTCCCCCTCCAGTCAACAGCCAATTCTGTGATAGGTTCCTGGCAAGAAGTTTGGATCTCAGCATGGCTTTACTGCTCCATAGTCCCAACTCCACTGGCTCTAGGCCGAATAAGGATGATATTTCCCTCCGGTTTCAAAGAACTTCCAATCTGGAACCCACATTTTGAAAGACAAGACGTGTTTTTTTGTGGTGAGTACAAAAAAATGACTCAAGACCCTTGCACTTCCATCAGCCAGGAAAACTCCTTTCACATTGGATTAGGCAACTACCCTCTCGGAACAACATCTCCCATCACCTGAGGTTATTCCCTTATGTGGACGCAAAGTGTACCACACTGCTAACAAGGATGTTGTTATTCCAGGCTTCTCTGTTACTAACTTCATCAAAACAAACAAACGCACACACCCGCTGGCAAAGCATGAAACTGACCACAGGAATTCACTTACTTTGGACAAACAAATTCATTCACTTTCATCCAAGAAATACACTGGTCACACGGGGGGTAGGCAAAGAATGCATACTATTTCCTAGTCAGTGAAATTGGAACCCTTTCTTTAATGAACAGCAGCTCAGGAGGAAAACCACAAACGATGCAATACCATGAAACACTCGGGAAGGACATTCATTTCTGCAAAAGTTCTCAGTGACAAAACACTACACCTTTCAATAAAGGAACTGAAGACTTAACGTCAGGGCAGCTCAAGGCTTTCCCTGGAACAGACATTGGGAATTAAGCTAATTTCTACAAATCAATGAGGCAAATTGAAGATAAAGAAAACAAACACACAATCAAACACTCAAACACACACACACACACATGCACAGCACACAAACAAATACACACATACACACACACACACACACACACACACACACACACACATACACACACATATTCATTGCTCCTTGAATAGCAAACATTTTGGAGTCAGTGAATTTCGGGACGTTTAGGTAAGAAAAGTGCCTCTCAGCAGTAGCAATCCTAAATGAATACTAGGAAACCCTGCAGAATCAGGTTAACTTCTTCCAAAATTCCTTGGCCACGGTTTATAGAATCCTGCAAGGCAGAGAGAATTTCTGTCAGATCAACAGGTGCCGGGGTCACCATGTAGCCTCATTCTTACCTTGCCAATCTGCTAGTAACACACTGAAGATCAGGTGGTCTGGTGGGACGCTGAAATCAAGACAGCGTGTGTATCACAGTGACATCCACTGTGGCCTATTCTGCAAAAGGAGATTCAGCCCCAGGTGGATCACAAGCCTCTAGACATTCAAAACCGTGGGACATGGATGAGTTGGCTAGCAGTGAGGAATGGATTCCCCCAATCTGATGAGCTAAGGACACCCATGTGATCGGGCTCTCCTCGCACCCAGGTTTCCTAGGCCAAACATCACTGAGAAATCTTCCTCACAAGACAGGAGCACATTCTTTGAGTTTCTTTCCCTTGGCTGGCTGGGCTGCCATAGAAACAAGCCAGGCAGGAGCTGCCTCATGACTCTCCAAGTTCAAGGGGCTTTGAGCCCACTGTGACATCACAAACATGTCTTTCCTGATTGGCCTGTGTGCAAAAACACTCCCCTTAAGGACAGTCCCCCTCCCATCAACAGCTACTTGGGTGATAGGGTCCTGGCAAGGTGATTGGATCTCAGCATGGCTTTACTGCTCCATATTCCCACCTCCTCATGCTCTGGGTGGAATAAGGATGACATATCTCTCCGGATTCCAAGAACTGCCAAACTGGAACCCACATTTTGGACGACAAGAAGTGCTTTTGGTGGTGAGTACAAACACGTCTCAAGCCCATTGCATTTCCATCAGCCAGGAAAACTCCTTTCACATTGGATTAGGCAACTTCCCTCTCACAACAACATCTCCCATCACTTCAGGTTATTCCCTTAGGTGGAGGCAAACTGTACCACATTGGGAAGCAGGATGTTGTTATTACACGCTTCTCTGTTACTAACTTCATCAGCAGAAGGAAACGCTCACACTGGCTGTCAAGAGAGCCAACCTGACCACAGGAATTCACTAAATGTGGACAAAGAATGTAATTCACTTTCATCCGTGAAAGGCACTGGTCACACAGGTGATATTGGAAGAATGCACAGTATTTCCTAGTCAGTGAAATTGGTGCCCTTTTTCTACTGAAAGGCAGTTTTCAGGAAAACCAGAAACTATACAGTACCATGAAACACTCGGGAAGGATATTCATTTCAACAAAAGTTCTCAGAGACAAAACACTACGCCTTTCATTCAAGGACATGAGGACTTATCGTCAGGGAGACTCAAGGCTTTTCCTCAAACTGACATTGGGAATTAAGCTATTTTCTGTACATCAGTGAGGCAAATTGAAAGAGAAAGATAACAAAAACACTATCACACACACACACACACTCACACACACATAGTGATGGTATCCTAATTGATATCGAGTGAAGGAATTTCTTTGCTTTTATGTACTAAATAGCATCTATTAGCAAAACCAGAAGTCAATGAACACCAGCACAGCCTAGTGCAAAGTCTCTCACATTCGATCAATTCCCACAGTGTAAAAGACAGGGTTTGATTGAAGGGGTCTTATACATGCCTGAATTGTGGGTATACAAAAGGAGTGGGATATAATTTGAACTGTGAGAACTTATTAGAACAAGCAAAGAAATTAACACATTTGCAAACTAGAAATATTGCCCACAGAAACACGCACACACACACACACACACACACACACACACACAGAGACACACACACAGAAGGAAACAAAATCTGTCCATAGTCATAACAAGGTCAATGTTGCCAGCAAGAGTTGAACGTCCTGGCATAATGCTACTGAGGGGATAATGTCCAGCACTTGAAAAAGGATCATGCTAGGAAAAATATGTGAAGTGACATCATTCCCACCAAGGTTCTTGGACGGAAGTCCTACTGCCATATTTATGCAAAGAAACAACCAAAGTGTAATCGACCTGAGTCTGGGCCTGAAGCAATCACTTGAATTGAAATCCTTTTCATTAAGTCAGTGATGCACGTTCACCCATGTATCATGATGCCTGGACATACACGGCACCTATTACCTGAATGATGAATCCTTCCTGTTATAGAATATATTGTACTTAATCTAACGAAAAGAAAGTTTGAAATATCCGAAATTATTGACTTCCAGGAAACAATCGTGACTGCCATTTTGTGAAAAAGGGTATTTCCCAGAATCTGACATAAGAAATATTATGCTACCAACCCTGTGTGCAAGGGCTCCCACAAACACACATACACACACAAACACACCTGCACAGAAGCACACAAACAAATACACACACACACACACACACACACACACACACACACACATTCGTTGCTCCTTCAATAGCAAACATATTGGAGTCAGTGAATTTCTGGACGTTTATGTAATAAAAGTACCTTTCAGCAGTAACAATCCTTAAAGAATACCAGGAAAACCTGGAGAATCAGGTAAACTTCTTCCAAGATTCCTTGCCCACGGTTTAGAATACCCTGCAGGGCAGAGAAGAATTTCTCCCAGATCAACAGGTGCCTCGGCCTCCATGTAACCTCATTCTTACCATGCCAATCCGCTGGTAACACACCTGAAGATCAGGTGGTCTGGTGGGACCCGAAATCAAGACAGCATGTGTATCACAGTGAGAACCACGGCGGCCTATTCTGCAAACTGAGATCCAGCCCCAGGTGGCACACAGGCCTGTGGACATTCAAAACCATGGGACATGGATGATTTGCCTAGCAGTGAAGAATGGATTCCCCCAATATGAAGGGTCCACTCACCAATGTGCTCCTGGTATGCCTGCCCCACCTTCTCCTAGACCACACTTCACTGAGAAATCTTCCTCACAAGACAGCAGCACCTTCCTTGAGCTTCTTTCCCTTCTCTGGCTGAGCTACCATAGCAACAGGCCATGCAGGGGCTGCCTCAGGCCTTTCCAAGTTCAAGGGGCTGGGAGCCCACTGTGACATCACAACCATGTCTTTCCTGATTGGCCAAAGTGCTTAAGCACTCCCATTAAGGACCCTCCCCCTCCAGTCAACAGCCAATTCTGTGATAGGTTCCTGGCAAGAAGTTTGGATCTCAGCATGGCTTTACTGCTCCATAGTCCCAACTCCACTGGCTCTAGGCCGAATAAGGATGATATTTCCCTCCGGTTTCAAAGAACTTCCAATCTGGAACCCACATTTTGAAAGACAAGACGTGTTTTTTTGTGGTGAGTACAAAAAAATGACTCAAGACCCTTGCACTTCCATCAGCCAGGAAAACTCCTTTCACATTGGATTAGGCAACTACCCTCTCGGAACAACATCTCCCATCACCTGAGGTTATTCCCTTATGTGGACGCAAAGTGTACCACACTGCTAACAAGGATGTTGTTATTCCAGGCTTCTCTGTTACTAACTTCATCAAAACAAACAAACGCACACACCCGCTGGCAAAGCATGAAACTGACCACAGGAATTCACTTACTTTGGACAAACAAATTCATTCACTTTCATCCAAGAAATACACTGGTCACACGGGGGGTAGGCAAAGAATGCATACTATTTCCTAGTCAGTGAAATTGGAACCCTTTCTTTAATGAACAGCAGCTCAGGAGGAAAACCACAAACGATGCAATACCATGAAACACTCGGGAAGGACATTCATTTCTGCAAAAGTTCTCAGTGACAAAACACTACACCTTTCAATAAAGGAACTGAAGACTTAACGTCAGGGCAGCTCAAGGCTTTCCCTGGAACAGACATTGGGAATTAAGCTAATTTCTACAAATCAATGAGGCAAATTGAAGATAAAGAAAACAAACACACAATCAAACACTCAAACACACACACACACACATGCACAGCACACAAACAAATACACACATACTCACACACACACACACACACACACACACACACACATACACACACATATTCATTGCTCCTTGAATAGCAAACATTTTGGAGTCAGTGAATTTCGGGACGTTTAGGTAAGAAAAGTGCCTCTCAGCAGTAGCAATCCTAAATGAATACTAGGAAACCCTGCAGAATCAGGTTAACTTCTTCCAAAATTCCTTGGCCACGGTTTATAGAATCCTGCAAGGCAGAGAGAATTTCTGTCAGATCAACAGGTGCCGGGGTCACCATGTAGCCTCATTCTTACCTTGCCAATCTGCTAGTAACACACTGAAGATCAGGTGGTCTGGTGGGACGCTGAAATCAAGACAGCGTGTGTATCACAGTGACATCCACTGTGGCCTATTCTGCAAAAGGAGATTCAGCCCCAGGTGGATCACAAGCCTCTAGACATTCAAAACCGTGGGACATGGATGAGTTGGCTAGCAGTGAGGAATGGATTCCCCCAATCTGATGAGCTAAGGACACCCATGTGATCGGGCTCTCCTCGCACCCAGGTTTCCTAGGCCAAACATCACTGAGAAATCTTCCTCACAAGACAGGAGCACATTCTTTGAGTTTCTTTCCCTTGGCTGGCTGGGCTGCCATAGAAACAAGCCAGGCAGGAGCTGCCTCATGACTCTCCAAGTTCAAGGGGCTTTGAGCCCACTGTGACATCACAAACATGTCTTTCCTGATTGGCCTGTGTGCAAAAACACTCCCCTTAAGGACAGTCCCCCTCCCATCAACAGCTACTTGGGTGATAGGGTCCTGGCAAGGTGATTGGATCTCAGCATGGCTTTACTGCTCCATATTCCCACCTCCTCATGCTCTGGGTGGAATAAGGATGACATATCTCTCCGGATTCCAAGAACTGCCAAACTGGAACCCACATTTTGGACGACAAGAAGTGCTTTTGGTGGTGAGTACAAACACGTCTCAAGCCCATTGCATTTCCATCAGCCAGGAAAACTCCTTTCACATTGGATTAGGCAACTTCCCTCTCACAACAACATCTCCCATCACTTCAGGGTATTCCCTTAGGTGGAGGCAAACTGTACCACATTGGGAAGCAGGATGTTGTTATTACACGCTTCTCTGTTACTAACTTCATCAGCAGAAGGAAACGCTCACACTGGCTGTCAAGAGAGCCAACCTGACCACAGGAATTCACTAAATGTGGACAAAGAATGTAATTCACTTTCATCCGTGAAAGGCACTGGTCACACAGGTGATATTGGAAGAATGCACAGTATTTCCTAGTCAGTGAAATTGGTGCCCTTTTTCTACTGAAAGGCAGTTTTCAGGAAAACCAGAAACTATACAGTACCATGAAACACTCGGGAAGGATATTCATTTCAACAAAAGTTCTCAGAGACAAAACACTACGCCTTTCATTCAAGGACATGAGGACTTATCGTCAGGGAGACTCAAGGCTTTTCCTCAAACTGACATTGGGAATTAAGCTATTTTCTGTACATCAGTGAGGCAAATTGAAAGAGAAAGATAACAAAAACACTATCACACACACACACACACTCACACACACATAGTGATGGTATCCTAATTGATATCGAGTGAAGGAATTTCTTTGCTTTTATGTACTAAATAGCATCTATTAGCAAAACCAGAAGTCAATGAACACCAGCACAGCCTAGTGCAAAGTCTCTCACATTCGATCAATTCCCACAGTGTAAAAGACAGGGTTTGATTGAAGGGGTCTTATACATGCCTGAATTGTGGGTATACAAAAGGAGTGGGATATAATTTGAACTGTGAGAACTTATTAGAACAAGCAAAGAAATTAACACATTTGCAAACTAGAAATATTGCCCACAGAAACACGCACACACACACACACACACACACACACACACACACAGAGACACACACACAGAAGGAAACAAAATCTGTCCATAGTCATAACAAGGTCAATGTTGCCAGCAAGAGTTGAACGTCCTGGCATAATGCTACTGAGGGGATAATGTCCAGCACTTGAAAAAGGATCATGCTAGGAAAAATATGTGAAGTGACATCATTCCCACCAAGGTTCTTGGACGGAAGTCCTACTGCCATATTTATGCAAAGAAACAACCAAAGTGTAATCGACCTGAGTCTGGGCCTGAAGCAATCACTTGAATTGAAATCCTTTTCATTAAGTCAGTGATGCACGTTCACCCATGTATCATGATGCCTGGACATACACGGCACCTATTACCTGAATGATGAATCCTTCCTGTTATAGAATATATTGTACTTAATCTAACGAAAAGAAAGTTTGAAATATCCGAAATTATTGACTTCCAGGAAACAATCTTGACTGCCATTTTGTGAAAAAGGGTATTTCCCAGAATCTGACATAAGAAATATTATGCTACCAACCCTGTGTGCAAGGGCTCCCACAAACACACATACACACACAAACACACCTGCACAGAAGCACACAAACAAATACACACACACACACACACACACACACACACACATTCGTTGCTCCTTCAATAGCAAACATATTGGAGTCAGTGAATTTCTGGACGTTTATGTAATAAAAGTACCTTTCAGCAGTAACAATCCTTAAAGAATACCAGGAAAACCTGGAGAATCAGGTAAACTTCTTCCAAGATTCCTTGCCCACGGTTTAGAATACCCTGCAGGGCAGAGAAGAATTTCTCCCAGATCAACAGGTGCCTCGGCCTCCATGTAACCTCATTCTTACCATGCCAATCCGCTGGTAACACACCTGAAGATCAGGTGGTCTGGTGGGACCCGAAATCAAGACAGCATGTGTATCACAGTGAGAACCACGGCGGCCTATTCTGCAAACTGAGATCCAGCCCCAGGTGGCACACAGGCCTGTGGACATTCAAAACCATGGGACATGGATGATTTGCCTAGCAGTGAAGAATGGATTCCCCCAATATGAAGGGTCCACTCACCAATGTGCTCCTGGTATGCCTGCCCCACCTTCTCCTAGACCACACTTCACTGAGAAATCTTCCTCACAAGACAGCAGCACCTTCCTTGAGCTTCTTTCCCTTCTCTGGCTGAGCTACCATAGCAACAGGCCATGCAGGGGCTGCCTCAGGCCTTTCCAAGTTCAAGGGGCTGGGAGCCCACTGTGACATCACAACCATGTCTTTCCTGATTGGCCAAAGTGCTTAAGCACTCCCATTAAGGACCCTCCCCCTCCAGTCAACAGCCAATTCTGTGATAGGTTCCTGGCAAGAAGTTTGGATCTCAGCATGGCTTTACTGCTCCATAGTCCCAACTCCACTGGCTCTAGGCCGAATAAGGATGATATTTCCCTCCGGTTTCAAAGAACTTCCAATCTGGAACCCACATTTTGAAAGACAAGACGTGTTTTTTTGTGGTGAGTACAAAAAAATGACTCAAGACCCTTGCACTTCCATCAGCCAGGAAAACTCCTTTCACATTGGATTAGGCAACTACCCTCTCGGAACAACATCTCCCATCACCTGAGGTTATTCCCTTATGTGGACGCAAAGTGTACCACACTGCTAACAAGGATGTTGTTATTCCAGGCTTCTCTGTTACTAACTTCATCAAAACAAACAAACGCACACACCCGCTGGCAAAGCATGAAACTGACCACAGGAATTCACTTACTTTGGACAAACAAATTCATTCACTTTCATCCAAGAAATACACTGGTCACACGGGGGGTAGGCAAAGAATGCATACTATTTCCTAGTCAGTGAAATTGGAACCCTTTCTTTAATGAACAGCAGCTCAGGAGGAAAACCACAAACGATGCAATACCATGAAACACTCGGGAAGGACATTCATTTCTGCAAAAGTTCTCAGTGACAAAACACTACACCTTTCAATAAAGGAACTGAAGACTTAACGTCAGGGCAGCTCAAGGCTTTCCCTGGAACAGACATTGGGAATTAAGCTAATTTCTACAAATCAATGAGGCAAATTGAAGATAAAGAAAACAAACACACAATCAAACACTCAAACACACACACACACACATGCACAGCACACAAACAAATACACACATACACACACACACACACACACACACACACATACACACACATATTCATTGCTCCTTGAATAGCAAACATTTTGGAGTCAGTGAATTTCGGGACGTTTAGGTAAGAAAAGTGCCTCTCAGCAGTAGCAATCCTAAATGAATACTAGGAAACCCTGCAGAATCAGGTTAACTTCTTCCAAAATTCCTTGGCCACGGTTTATAGAATCCTGCAAGGCAGAGAGAATTTCTGTCAGATCAACAGGTGCCGGGGTCACCATGTAGCCTCATTCTTACCTTGCCAATCTGCTAGTAACACACTGAAGATCAGGTGGTCTGGTGGGACGCTGAAATCAAGACAGCGTGTGTATCACAGTGACATCCACTGTGGCCTATTCTGCAAAAGGAGATTCAGCCCCAGGTGGATCACAAGCCTCTAGACATTCAAAACCGTGGGACATGGATGAGTTGGCTAGCAGTGAGGAATGGATTCCCCCAATCTGATGAGCTAAGGACACCCATGTGATCGGGCTCTCCTCGCACCCAGGTTTCCTAGGCCAAACATCACTGAGAAATCTTCCTCACAAGACAGGAGCACATTCTTTGAGTTTCTTTCCCTTGGCTGGCTGGGCTGCCATAGAAACAAGCCAGGCAGGAGCTGCCTCATGACTCTGCAAGTTCAAGGGGCTTTGAGCCCACTGTGACATCACAAACATGTCTTTCCTGATTGGCCTGTGTGCAAAAACACTCCCCTTAAGGACAGTCCCCCTCCCATCAACAGCTACTTGGGTGATAGGGTCCTGGCAAGGTGATTGGATCTCAGCATGGCTTTACTGCTCCATATTCCCACCTCCTCATGCTCTGGGTGGAATAAGGATGACATATCTCTCCGGATTCCAAGAACTGCCAAACTGGAACCCACATTTTGGACGACAAGAAGTGCTTTTGGTGGTGAGTACAAACACGTCTCAAGCCCATTGCATTTCCATCAGCCAGGAAAACTCCTTTCACATTGGATTAGGCAACTTCCCTCTCACAACAACATCTCCCATCACTTCAGGGTATTCCCTTAGGTGGAGGCAAACTGTACCACATTGGGAAGCAGGATGTTGTTATTACACGCTTCTCTGTTACTAACTTCATCAGCAGAAGGAAACGCTCACACTGGCTGTCAAGAGAGCCAACCTGACCACAGGAATTCACTAAATGTGGACAAAGAATGTAATTCACTTTCATCCGTGAAAGGCACTGGTCACACAGGTGATATTGGAAGAATGCACAGTATTTCCTAGTCAGTGAAATTGGTGCCCTTTTTCTACTGAAAGGCAGTTTTCAGGAAAACCAGAAACTATACAGTACCATGAAACACTCGGGAAGGATATTCATTTCAACAAAAGTTCTCAGAGACAAAACACTACGCCTTTCATTCAAGGACATGAGGACTTATCGTCAGGGAGACTCAAGGCTTTTCCTCAAACTGACATTGGGAATTAAGCTATTTTCTGTACATCAGTGAGGCAAATTGAAAGAGAAAGATAACAAAAACACTATCACACACACACACACACTCACACACACATAGTGATGGTATCCTAATTGATATCGAGTGAAGGAATTTCTTTGCTTTTATGTACTAAATAGCATCTATTAGCAAAACCAGAAGTCAATGAACACCAGCACAGCCTAGTGCAAAGTCTCTCACATTCGATCAATTCCCACAGTGTAAAAGACAGGGTTTGATTGAAGGGGTCTTATACATGCCTGAATTGTGGGTATACAAAAGGAGTGGGATATAATTTGAACTGTGAGAACTTATTAGAACAAGCAAAGAAATTAACACATTTGCAAACTAGAAATATTGCCCACAGAAACACGCACACACACACACACACACACACACACACACACACAGAGACACACACACAGAAGGAAACAAAATCTGTCCATAGTCATAACAAGGTCAATGTTGCCAGCAAGAGTTGAACGTCCTGGCATAATGCTACTGAGGGGATAATGTCCAGCACTTGAAAAAGGATCATGCTAGGAAAAATATGTGAAGTGACATCATTCCCACCAAGGTTCTTGGACGGAAGTCCTACTGCCATATTTATGCAAAGAAACAACCAAAGTGTAATCGACCTGAGTCTGGGCCTGAAGCAATCACTTGAATTGAAATCCTTTTCATTAAGTCAGTGATGCACGTTCACCCATGTATCATGATGCCTGGACATACACGGCACCTATTACCTGAATGATGAATCCTTCCTGTTATAGAATATATTGTACTTAATCTAACGAAAAGAAAGTTTGAAATATCCGAAATTATTGACTTCCAGGAAACAATCTTGACTGCCATTTTGTGAAAAAGGGTATTTCCCAGAATCTGACATAAGAAATATTATGCTACCAACCCTGTGTGCAAGGGCTCCCACAAACACACATACACACACAAACACACCTGCACAGAAGCACACAAACAAATACACACACACACACACACACACACACACACACATTCGTTGCTCCTTCAATAGCAAACATATTGGAGTCAGTGAATTTCTGGACGTTTATGTAATAAAAGTACCTTTCAGCAGTAACAATCCTTAAAGAATACCAGGAAAACCTGGAGAATCAGGTAAACTTCTTCCAAGATTCCTTGCCCACGGTTTAGAATACCCTGCAGGGCAGAGAAGAATTTCTCCCAGATCAACAGGTGCCTCGGCCTCCATGTAACCTCATTCTTACCATGCCAATCCGCTGGTAACACACCTGAAGATCAGGTGGTCTGGTGGGACCCGAAATCAAGACAGCATGTGTATCACAGTGAGAACCACGGCGGCCTATTCTGCAAACTGAGATCCAGCCCCAGGTGGCACACAGGCCTGTGGACATTCAAAACCATGGGACATGGATGATTTGCCTAGCAGTGAAGAATGGATTCCCCCAATATGAAGGGTCCACTCACCAATGTGCTCCTGGTATGCCTGCCCCACCTTCTCCTAGACCACACTTCACTGAGAAATCTTCCTCACAAGACAGCAGCACCTTCCTTGAGCTTCTTTCCCTTCTCTGGCTGAGCTACCATAGCAACAGGCCATGCAGGGGCTGCCTCAGGCCTTTCCAAGTTCAAGGGGCTGGGAGCCCACTGTGACATCACAACCATGTCTTTCCTGATTGGCCAAAGTGCTTAAGCACTCCCATTAAGGACCCTCCCCCTCCAGTCAACAGCCAATTCTGTGATAGGTTCCTGGCAAGAAGTTTGGATCTCAGCATGGCTTTACTGCTCCATAGTCCCAACTCCACTGGCTCTAGGCCGAATAAGGATGATATTTCCCTCCGGTTTCAAAGAACTTCCAATCTGGAACCCACATTTTGAAAGACAAGACGTGTTTTTTTGTGGTGAGTACAAAAAAATGACTCAAGACCCTTGCACTTCCATCAGCCAGGAAAACTCCTTTCACATTGGATTAGGCAACTACCCTCTCGGAACAACATCTCCCATCACCTGAGGTTATTCCCTTATGTGGACGCAAAGTGTACCACACTGCTAACAAGGATGTTGTTATTCCAGGCTTCTCTGTTACTAACTTCATCAAAACAAACAAACGCACACACCCGCTGGCAAAGCATGAAACTGACCACAGGAATTCACTTACTTTGGACAAACAAATTCATTCACTTTCATCCAAGAAATACACTGGTCACACGGGGGGTAGGCAAAGAATGCATACTATTTCCTAGTCAGTGAAATTGGAACCCTTTCTTTAATGAACAGCAGCTCAGGAGGAAAACCACAAACGATGCAATACCATGAAACACTCGGGAAGGACATTCATTTCTGCAAAAGTTCTCAGTGACAAAACACTACACCTTTCAATAAAGGAACTGAAGACTTAACGTCAGGGCAGCTCAAGGCTTTCCCTGGAACAGACATTGGGAATTAAGCTAATTTCTACAAATCAATGAGGCAAATTGAAGATAAAGAAAACAAACACACAATCAAACACTCAAACACACACACACACACATGCACAGCACACAAACAAATACACACATACACACACACACACACACACACACACACATACACACACATATTCATTGCTCCTTGAATAGCAAACATTTTGGAGTCAGTGAATTTCGGGACGTTTAGGTAAGAAAAGTGCCTCTCAGCAGTAGCAATCCTAAATGAATACTAGGAAACCCTGCAGAATCAGGTTAACTTCTTCCAAAATTCCTTGGCCACGGTTTATAGAATCCTGCAAGGCAGAGAGAATTTCTGTCAGATCAACAGGTGCCGGGGTCACCATGTAGCCTCATTCTTACCTTGCCAATCTGCTAGTAACACACTGAAGATCAGGTGGTCTGGTGGGACGCTGAAATCAAGACAGCGTGTGTATCACAGTGACATCCACTGTGGCCTATTCTGCAAAAGGAGATTCAGCCCCAGGTGGATCACAAGCCTCTAGACATTCAAAACCGTGGGACATGGATGAGTTGGCTAGCAGTGAGGAATGGATTCCCCCAATCTGATGAGCTAAGGACACCCATGTGATCGGGCTCTCCTCGCACCCAGGTTTCCTAGGCCAAACATCACTGAGAAATCTTCCTCACAAGACAGGAGCACATTCTTTGAGTTTCTTTCCCTTGGCTGGCTGGGCTGCCATAGAAACAAGCCAGGCAGGAGCTGCCTCATGACTCTGCAAGTTCAAGGGGCTTTGAGCCCACTGTGACATCACAAACATGTCTTTCCTGATTGGCCTGTGTGCAAAAACACTCCCCTTAAGGACAGTCCCCCTCCCATCAACAGCTACTTGGGTGATAGGGTCCTGGCAAGGTGATTGGATCTCAGCATGGCTTTACTGCTCCATATTCCCACCTCCTCATGCTCTGGGTGGAATAAGGATGACATATCTCTCCGGATTCCAAGAACTGCCAAACTGGAACCCACATTTTGGACGACAAGAAGTGCTTTTGGTGGTGAGTACAAACACGTCTCAAGCCCATTGCATTTCCATCAGCCAGGAAAACTCCTTTCACATTGGATTAGGCAACTTCCCTCTCACAACAACATCTCCCATCACTTCAGGTTATTCCCTTAGGTGGAGGCAAACTGTACCACATTGGGAAGCAGGATGTTGTTATTACACGCTTCTCTGTTACTAACTTCATCAGCAGAAGGAAACGCTCACACTGGCTGTCAAGAGAGCCAACCTGACCACAGGAATTCACTAAATGTGGACAAAGAATGTAATTCACTTTCATCCGTGAAAGGCACTGGTCACACAGGTGATATTGGAAGAATGCACAGTATTTCCTAGTCAGTGAAATTGGTGCCCTTTTTCTACTGAAAGGCAGTTTTCAGGAAAACCAGAAACTATACAGTACCATGAAACACTCGGGAAGGATATTCATTTCAACAAAAGTTCTCAGAGACAAAACACTACGCCTTTCATTCAAGGACATGAGGACTTATCGTCAGGGAGACTCAAGGCTTTTCCTCAAACTGACATTGGGAATTAAGCTATTTTCTGTACATCAGTGAGGCAAATTGAAAGAGAAAGATAACAAAAACACTATCACACACACACACACACTCACACACACATAGTGATGGTATCCTAATTGATATCGAGTGAAGGAATTTCTTTGCTTGTATGTACTAAATAGCATCTATTAGCAAAACCAGAAGTCAATGAACACCAGCACAGCCTAGTGCAAAGTCTCTCACATTCGATCAATTCCCACAGTGTAAAAGACAGGGTTTGATTGAAGGGGTCTTATACATGCCTGAATTGTGGGTATACAAAAGGAGTGGGATATAATTTGAACTGTGAGAACTTATTAGAACAAGCAAAGAAATTAACACATTTGCAAACTAGAAATATTGCCCACAGAAACACGCACACACACACACACACACACACACACACACACACAGAGACACACACACAGAAGGAAACAAAATCTGTCCATAGTCATAACAAGGTCAATGTTGCCAGCAAGAGTTGAACGTCCTGGCATAATGCTACTGAGGGGATAATGTCCAGCACTTGAAAAAGGATCATGCTAGGAAAAATATGTGAAGTGACATCATTCCCACCAAGGTTCTTGGACGGAAGTCCTACTGCCATATTTATGCAAAGAAACAACCAAAGTGTAATCGACCTGAGTCTGGGCCTGAAGCAATCACTTGAATTGAAATCCTTTTCATTAAGTCAGTGATGCACGTTCACCCATGTATCATGATGCCTGGACATACACGGCACCTATTACCTGAATGATGAATCCTTCCTGTTATAGAATATATTGTACTTAATCTAACGAAAAGAAAGTTTGAAATATCCGAAATTATTGACTTCCAGGAAACAATCGTGACTGCCATTTTGTGAAAAAGGGTATTTCCCAGAATCTGACATAAGAAATATTATGCTACCAACCCTGTGTGCAAGGGCTCCCACAAACACACATACACACACAAACACACCTGCACAGAAGCACACAAACAAATACACACACACACACACACACACACACACACACATTCGTTGCTCCTTCAATAGCAAACATATTGGAGTCAGTGAATTTCTGGACGTTTATGTAATAAAAGTACCTTTCAGCAGTAACAATCCTTAAAGAATACCAGGAAAACCTGGAGAATCAGGTAAACTTCTTCCAAGATTCCTTGCCCACGGTTTAGAATACCCTGCAGGGCAGAGAAGAATTGCTCCCAGATCAACAGGTGCCTCGGCCTCCATGTAACCTCATTCTTACCATGCCAATCCGCTGGTAACACACCTGAAGATCAGGTGGTCTGGTGGGACCCGAAATCAAGACAGCATGTGTATCACAGTGAGAACCACGGCGGCCTATTCTGCAAACTGAGATCCAGCCCCAGGTGGCACACAGGCCTGTGGACATTCAAAACCATGGGACATGGATGATTTGCCTAGCAGTGAAGAATGGATTCCCCCAATATGAAGGGTCCACTCACCAATGTGCTCCTGGTATGCCTGCCCCACCTTCTCCTAGACCACACTTCACTGAGAAATCTTCCTCACAAGACAGCAGCACCTTCCTTGAGCTTCTTTCCCTTCTCTGGCTGAGCTACCATAGCAACAGGCCATGCAGGGGCTGCCTCAGGCCTTTCCAAGTTCAAGGGGCTGGGAGCCCACTGTGACATCACAACCATGTCTTTCCTGATTGGCCAAAGTGCTTAAGCACTCCCATTAAGGACCCTCCCCCTCCAGTCAACAGCCAATTCTGTGATAGGTTCCTGGCAAGAAGTTTGGATCTCAGCATGGCTTTACTGCTCCATAGTCCCAACTCCACTGGCTCTAGGCCGAATAAGGATGATATTTCCCTCCGGTTTCAAAGAACTTCCAATCTGGAACCCACATTTTGAAAGACAAGACGTGTTTTTTTGTGGTGAGTACAAAAAAATGACTCAAGCCCCTTGCACTTCCATCAGCCAGGAAAACTCCTTTCACATTGGATTAGGCAACTACCCTCTCGGAACAACATCTCCCATCACCTGAGGTTATTCCCTTATGTGGACGCAAAGTGTACCACACTGCTAACAAGGATGTTGTTATTCCAGGCTTCTCTGTTACTAACTTCATCAAAACAAACAAACGCACACACCCGCTGGCAAAGCATGAAACTGACCACAGGAATTCACTTACTTTGGACAAACAAATTCATTCACTTTCATCCAAGAAATACACTGGTCACACGGGGGGTAGGCAAAGAATGCATACTATTTCCTAGTCAGTGAAATTGGAACCCTTTCTTTAATGAACAGCAGCTCAGGAGGAAAACCACAAACGATGCAATACCATGAAACACTCGGGAAGGACATTCATTTCTGCAAAAGTTCTCAGTGACAAAACACTACACCTTTCAATAAAGGAACTGAAGACTTAACGTCAGGGCAGCTCAAGGCTTTCCCTGGAACAGACATTGGGAATTAAGCTAATTTCTACAAATCAATGAGGCAAATTGAAGATAAAGAAAACAAACACACAATCAAACACTCAAACACACACACACACACATGCACAGCACACAAACAAATACACACATACACACACACACACACACACACACACACATACACACACATATTCATTGCTCCTTGAATAGCAAACATTTTGGAGTCAGTGAATTTCGGGACGTTTAGGTAAGAAAAGTGCCTCTCAGCAGTAGCAATCCTAAATGAATACTAGGAAACCCTGCAGAATCAGGTTAACTTCTTCCAAAATTCCTTGGCCACGGTTTATAGAATCCTGCAAGGCAGAGAGAATTTCTGTCAGATCAACAGGTGCCGGGGTCACCATGTAGCCTCATTCTTACCTTGCCAATCTGCTAGTAACACACTGAAGATCAGGTGGTCTGGTGGGACGCTGAAATCAAGACAGCGTGTGTATCACAGTGACATCCACTGTGGCCTATTCTGCAAAAGGAGATTCAGCCCCAGGTGGATCACAAGCCTCTAGACATTCAAAACCGTGGGACATGGATGAGTTGGCTAGCAGTGAGGAATGGATTCCCCCAATCTGATGAGCTAAGGACACCCATGTGATCGGGCTCTCCTCGCACCCAGGTTTCCTAGGCCAAACATCACTGAGAAATCTTCCTCACAAGACAGGAGCACATTCTTTGAGTTTCTTTCCCTTGGCTGGCTGGGCTGCCATAGAAACAAGCCAGGCAGGAGCTGCCTCATGACTCTCCAAGTTCAAGGGGCTTTGAGCCCACTGTGACATCACAAACATGTCTTTCCTGATTGGCCTGTGTGCAAAAACACTCCCCTTAAGGACAGTCCCCCTCCCATCAACAGCTACTTGGGTGATAGGGTCCTGGCAAGGTGATTGGATCTCAGCATGGCTTTACTGCTCCATATTCCCACCTCCTCATGCTCTGGGTGGAATAAGGATGACATATCTCTCCGGATTCCAAGAACTGCCAAACTGGAACCCACATTTTGGACGACAAGAAGTGCTTTTGGTGGTGAGTACAAACACGTCTCAAGCCCATTGCATTTCCATCAGCCAGGAAAACTCCTTTCACATTGGATTAGGCAACTTCCCTCTCACAACAACATCTCCCATCACTTCAGGTTATTCCCTTAGGTGGAGGCAAACTGTACCACATTGGGAAGCAGGATGTTGTTATTACACGCTTCTCTGTTACTAACTTCATCAGCAGAAGGAAACGCTCACACTGGCTGTCAAGAGAGCCAACCTGACCACAGGAATTCACTAAATGTGGACAAAGAATGTAATTCACTTTCATCCGTGAAAGGCACTGGTCACACAGGTGATATTGGAAGAATGCACAGTATTTCCTAGTCAGTGAAATTGGTGCCCTTTTTCTACTGAAAGGCAGTTTTCAGGAAAACCAGAAACTATACAGTACCATGAAACACTCGGGAAGGATATTCATTTCAACAAAAGTTCTCAGAGACAAAACACTACGCCTTTCATTCAAGGACATGAGGACTTATCGTCAGGGAGACTCAAGGCTTTTCCTCAAACTGACATTGGGAATTAAGCTATTTTCTGTACATCAGTGAGGCAAATTGAAAGAGAAAGATAACAAAAACACTATCACACACACACACACACTCACACACACATAGTGATGGTATCCTAATTGATATCGAGTGAAGGAATTTCTTTGCTTGTATGTACTAAATAGCATCTATTAGCAAAACCAGAAGTCAATGAACACCAGCACAGCCTAGTGCAAAGTCTCTCACATTCGATCAATTCCCACAGTGTAAAAGACAGGGTTTGATTGAAGGGGTCTTATACATGCCTGAATTGTGGGTATACAAAAGGAGTGGGATATAATTTGAACTGTGAGAACTTATTAGAACAAGCAAAGAAATTAACACATTTGCAAACTAGAAATATTGCCCACAGAAACACGCACACACACACACACACACACACACACACAGAGACACACACACAGAAGGAAACAAAATCTGTCCATAGTCATAACAAGGTCAATGTTGCCAGCAAGAGTTGAACGTCCTGGCATAATGCTACTGAGGGGATAATGTCCAGCACTTGAAAAAGGATCATGCTAGGAAAAATATGTGAAGTGACATCATTCCCACCAAGGTTCTTGGACGGAAGTCCTACTGCCATATTTATGCAAAGAAACAACCAAAGTGTAATCGACCTGAGTCTGGGCCTGAAGCAATCACTTGAATTGAAATCCTTTTCATTAAGTCAGTGATGCACGTTCACCCATGTATCATGATGCCTGGACATACACGGCACCTATTACCTGAATGATGAATCCTTCCTGTTATAGAATATATTGTACTTAATCTAACGAAAAGAAAGTTTGAAATATCCGAAATTATTGACTTCCAGGAAACAATCGTGACTGCCATTTTGTGAAAAAGGGTATTTCCCAGAATCTGACATAAGAAATATTATGCTACCAACCCTGTGTGCAAGGGCTCCCACAAACACACATACACACACAAACACACCTGCACAGAAGCACACAAACAAATACACACACACACACACATTCGTTGCTCCTTCAATAGCAAACATATTGGAGTCAGTGAATTTCTGGACGTTTATGTAATAAAAGTACCTTTCAGCAGTAACAATCCTTAAAGAATACCAGGAAAACCTGGAGAATCAGGTAAACTTCTTCCAAGATTCCTTGCCCACGGTTTAGAATACCCTGCAGGGCAGAGAAGAATTTCTCCCAGATCAACAGGTGCCTCGGCCTCCATGTAACCTCATTCTTACCATGCCAATCCGCTGGTAACACACCTGAAGATCAGGTGGTCTGGTGGGACCCGAAATCAAGACAGCATGTGTATCACAGTGAGAACCACGGCGGCCTATTCTGCAAACTGAGATCCAGCCCCAGGTGGCACACAGGCCTGTGGACATTCAAAACCATGGGACATGGATGATTTGCCTAGCAGTGAAGAATGGATTCCCCCAATATGAAGGGTCCACTCACCAATGTGCTCCTGGTATGCCTGCCCCACCTTCTCCTAGACCACACTTCACTGAGAAATCTTCCTCACAAGACAGCAGCACCTTCCTTGAGCTTCTTTCCCTTCTCTGGCTGAGCTACCATAGCAACAGGCCATGCAGGGGCTGCCTCAGGCCTTTCCAAGTTCAAGGGGCTGGGAGCCCACTGTGACATCACAACCATGTCTTTCCTGATTGGCCAAAGTGCTTAAGCACTCCCATTAAGGACCCTCCCCCTCCAGTCAACAGCCAATTCTGTGATAGGTTCCTGGCAAGAAGTTTGGATCTCAGCATGGCTTTACTGCTCCATAGTCCCAACTCCACTGGCTCTAGGCCGAATAAGGATGATATTTCCCTCCGGTTTCAAAGAACTTCCAATCTGGAACCCACATTTTGAAAGACAAGACGTGTTTTTTTGTGGTGAGTACAAAAAAATGACTCAAGCCCCTTGCACTTCCATCAGCCAGGAAAACTCCTTTCACATTGGATTAGGCAACTACCCTCTCGGAACAACATCTCCCATCACCTGAGGTTATTCCCTTATGTGGACGCAAAGTGTACCACACTGCTAACAAGGATGTTGTTATTCCAGGCTTCTCTGTTACTAACTTCATCAAAACAAACAAACGCACACACCCGCTGGCAAAGCATGAAACTGACCACAGGAATTCACTTACTTTGGACAAACAAATTCATTCACTTTCATCCAAGAAATACACTGGTCACACGGGGGGTAGGCAAAGAATGCATACTATTTCCTAGTCAGTGAAATTGGAACCCTTTCTTTAATGAACAGCAGCTCAGGAGGAAAACCACAAACGATGCAATACCATGAAACACTCGGGAAGGACATTCATTTCTGCAAAAGTTCTCAGTGACAAAACACTACACCTTTCAATAAAGGAACTGAAGACTTAACGTCAGGGCAGCTCAAGGCTTTCCCTGGAACAGACATTGGGAATTAAGCTAATTTCTACAAATCAATGAGGCAAATTGAAGATAAAGAAAACAAACACACAATCAAACACTCAAACACACACACACACACATGCACAGCACACAAACAAATACACACATACACACACACACACACACACACACACACACACACATACACACACATATTCATTGCTCCTTGAATAGCAAACATTTTGGAGTCAGTGAATTTCGGGACGTTTAGGTAAGAAAAGTGCCTCTCAGCAGTAGCAATCCTAAATGAATACTAGGAAACCCTGCAGAATCAGGTTAACTTCTTCCAAAATTCCTTGGCCACGGTTTATAGAATCCTGCAAGGCAGAGAGAATTTCTGTCAGATCAACAGGTGCCGGGGTCACCATGTAGCCTCATTCTTACCTTGCCAATCTGCTAGTAACACACTGAAGATCAGGTGGTCTGGTGGGACGCTGAAATCAAGACAGCGTGTGTATCACAGTGACATCCACTGTGGCCTATTCTGCAAAAGGAGATTCAGCCCCAGGTGGATCACAAGCCTCTAGACATTCAAAACCGTGGGACATGGATGAGTTGGCTAGCAGTGAGGAATGGATTCCCCCAATCTGATGAGCTAAGGACACCCATGTGATCGGGCTCTCCTCGCACCCAGGTTTCCTAGGCCAAACATCACTGAGAAATCTTCCTCACAAGACAGGAGCACATTCTTTGAGTTTCTTTCCCTTGGCTGGCTGGGCTGCCATAGAAACAAGCCAGGCAGGAGCTGCCTCATGACTCTCCAAGTTCAAGGGGCTTTGAGCCCACTGTGACATCACAAACATGTCTTTCCTGATTGGCCTGTGTGCAAAAACACTCCCCTTAAGGACAGTCCCCCTCCCATCAACAGCTACTTGGGTGATAGGGTCCTGGCAAGGTGATTGGATCTCAGCATGGCTTTACTGCTCCATATTCCCACCTCCTCATGCTCTGGGTGGAATAAGGATGACATATCTCTCCGGATTCCAAGAACTGCCAAACTGGAACCCACATTTTGGACGACAAGAAGTGCTTTTGGTGGTGAGTACAAACACGTCTCAAGCCCATTGCATTTCCATCAGCCAGGAAAACTCCTTTCACATTGGATTAGGCAACTTCCCTCTCACAACAACATCTCCCATCACTTCAGGTTATTCCCTTAGGTGGAGGCAAACTGTACCACATTGGGAAGCAGGATGTTGTTATTACACGCTTCTCTGTTACTAACTTCATCAGCAGAAGGAAACGCTCACACTGGCTGTCAAGAGAGCCAACCTGACCACAGGAATTCACTAAATGTGGACAAAGAATGTAATTCACTTTCATCCGTGAAAGGCACTGGTCACACAGGTGATATTGGAAGAATGCACAGTATTTCCTAGTCAGTGAAATTGGTGCCCTTTTTCTACTGAAAGGCAGTTTTCAGGAAAACCAGAAACTATACAGTACCATGAAACACTCGGGAAGGATATTCATTTCAACAAAAGTTCTCAGAGACAAAACACTACGCCTTTCATTCAAGGACATGAGGACTTATCGTCAGGGAGACTCAAGGCTTTTCCTCAAACTGACATTGGGAATTAAGCTATTTTCTGTACATCAGTGAGGCAAATTGAAAGAGAAAGATAACAAAAACACTATCACACACACACACACACTCACACACACATAGTGATGGTATCCTAATTGATATCGAGTGAAGGAATTTCTTTGCTTGTAGGTACTAAATAGCATCTATTAGCAAAACCAGAAGTCAATGAACACCAGCACAGCCTAGTGCAAAGTCTCTCACATTCGATCAATTCCCACAGTGTAAAAGACAGGGTTTGATTGAAGGGGTCTTATACATGCCTGAATTGTGGGTATACAAAAGGAGTGGGATATAATTTGAACTGTGAGAACTTATTAGAACAAGCAAAGAAATTAACACATTTGCAAACTAGAAATATTGCCCACAGAAACACGCACACACACACACACACACACACACACACACACACACAGAGACACACACACAGAAGGAAACAAAATCTGTCCATAGTCATAACAAGGTCAATGTTGCCAGCAAGAGTTGAACGTCCTGGCATAATGCTACTGAGGGGATAATGTCCAGCACTTGAAAAAGGATCATGCTAGGAAAAATATGTGAAGTGACATCATTCCCACCAAGGTTCTTGGACGGAAGTCCTACTGCCATATTTATGCAAAGAAACAACCAAAGTGTAATCGACCTGAGTCTGGGCCTGAAGCAATCACTTGAATTGAAATCCTTTTCATTAAGTCAGTGATGCACGTTCACCCATGTATCATGATGCCTGGACATACACGGCACCTATTACCTGAATGATGAATCCTTCCTGTTATAGAATATATTGTACTTAATCTAACGAAAAGAAAGTTTGAAATATCCGAAATTATTGACTTCCAGGAAACAATCGTGACTGCCATTTTGTGAAAAAGGGTATTTCCCAGAATCTGACATAAGAAATATTATGCTACCAACCCTGTGTGCAAGGGCTCCCACAAACACACATACACACACAAACACACCTGCACAGAAGCACACAAACAAATACACACACACACACACACACACACACACACACATTCGTTGCTCCTTCAATAGCAAACATATTGGAGTCAGTGAATTTCTGGACGTTTATGTAATAAAAGTACCTTTCAGCAGTAACAATCCTTAAAGAATACCAGGAAAACCTGGAGAATCAGGTAAACTTCTTCCAAGATTCCTTGCCCACGGTTTAGAATACCCTGCAGGGCAGAGAAGAATTTCTCCCAGATCAACAGGTGCCTCGGCCTCCATGTAACCTCATTCTTACCATGCCAATCCGCTGGTAACACACCTGAAGATCAGGTGGTCTGGTGGGACCCGAAATCAAGACAGCATGTGTATCACAGTGAGAACCACGGCGGCCTATTCTGCAAACTGAGATCCAGCCCCAGGTGGCACACAGGCCTGTGGACATTCAAAACCATGGGACATGGATGATTTGCCTAGCAGTGAAGAATGGATTCCCCCAATATGAAGGGTCCACTCACCAATGTGCTCCTGGTATGCCTGCCCCACCTTCTCCTAGACCACACTTCACTGAGAAATCTTCCTCACAAGACAGCAGCACCTTCCTTGAGCTTCTTTCCCTTCTCTGGCTGAGCTACCATAGCAACAGGCCATGCAGGGGCTGCCTCAGGCCTTTCCAAGTTCAAGGGGCTGGGAGCCCACTGTGACATCACAACCATGTCTTTCCTGATTGGCCAAAGTGCTTAAGCACTCCCATTAAGGACCCTCCCCCTCCAGTCAACAGCCAATTCTGTGATAGGTTCCTGGCAAGAAGTTTGGATCTCAGCATGGCTTTACTGCTCCATAGTCCCAACTCCACTGGCTCTAGGCCGAATAAGGATGATATTTCCCTCCGGTTTCAAAGAACTTCCAATCTGGAACCCACATTTTGAAAGACAAGACGTGTTTTTTTGTGGTGAGTACAAAAAAATGACTCAAGCCCCTTGCACTTCCATCAGCCAGGAAAACTCCTTTCACATTGGATTAGGCAACTACCCTCTCGGAACAACATCTCCCATCACCTGAGGTTATTCCCTTATGTGGACGCAAAGTGTACCACACTGCTAACAAGGATGTTGTTATTCCAGGCTTCTCTGTTACTAACTTCATCAAAACAAACAAACGCACACACCCGCTGGCAAAGCATGAAACTGACCACAGGAATTCACTTACTTTGGACAAACAAATTCATTCACTTTCATCCAAGAAATACACTGGTCACACGGGGGGTAGGCAAAGAATGCATACTATTTCCTAGTCAGTGAAATTGGAACCCTTTCTTTAATGAACAGCAGCTCAGGAGGAAAACCACAAACGATGCAATACCATGAAACACTCGGGAAGGACATTCATTTCTGCAAAAGTTCTCAGTGACAAAACACTACACCTTTCAATAAAGGAACTGAAGACTTAACGTCAGGGCAGCTCAAGGCTTTCCCTGGAACAGACATTGGGAATTAAGCTAATTTCTACAAATCAATGAGGCAAATTGAAGATAAAGAAAACAAACACACAATCAAACACTCAAACACACACACACACACATGCACAGCACACAAACAAATACACACATACACACACACACACACACACACACACACACATACACACACATATTCATTGCTCCTTGAATAGCAAACATTTTGGAGTCAGTGAATTTCGGGACGTTTAGGTAAGAAAAGTGCCTCTCAGCAGTAGCAATCCTAAATGAATACTAGGAAACCCTGCAGAATCAGGTTAACTTCTTCCAAAATTCCTTGGCCACGGTTTATAGAATCCTGCAAGGCAGAGAGAATTTCTGTCAGATCAACAGGTGCCGGGGTCACCATGTAGCCTCATTCTTACCTTGCAAATCTGCTAGTAACACACTGAAGATCAGGTGGTCTGGTGGGACGCTGAAATCAAGACAGCGTGTGTATCACAGTGACATCCACTGTGGCCTATTCTGCAAAAGGAGATTCAGCCCCAGGTGGATCAAAAGCCTCTAGACATTCAAAACCGTGGGACATGGATGAGTTGGCTAGCAGTGAGGAATGGATTCCCCCAATCTGATGAGCTAAGGACACCCATGTGATCGTGCTCTCCTCGCACCCAGGTTTCCTAGGCCAAACATCACTGAGAAATCTTCCTCACAAGACAGGAGCACATTCTTTGAGTTTCTTTCCCTTGGCTGGCTGGGCTGCCATAGAAACAAGCCAGGCAGGAGCTGCCTCATGACTCTGCAAGTTCAAGGGGCTTTGAGCCCACTGTGACATCACAAACATGTCTTTCCTGATTGGCCTGTGTGCAAAAACACTCCCCTTAAGGACAGTCCCCCTCCCATCAACAGCTACTTGGGTGATAGGGTCCTGGCAAGGTGATTGGATCTCAGCATGGCTTTACTGCTCCATATTCCCACCTCCTCATGCTCTGGGTGGAATAAGGATGACATATCTCTCCGGATTCCAAGAACTGCCAAACTGGAACCCACATTTTGGACGACAAGAAGTGCTTTTGGTGGTGAGTACAAACACGTTTCAAGCCCATTGCATTTCCATCAGCCAGGAAAACTCCTTTCACATTGGATTAGGCAACTTCCCTCTCACAACAACATCTCCCATCACTTCAGGTTATTCCCTTAGGTGGAGGCAAACTGTACCACATTGGGAAGCAGGATGTTGTTATTACACGCTTCTCTGTTACTAACTTCATCAGCAGAAGGAAACGCTCACACTGGCTGTCAAGAGAGCCAACCTGACCACAGGAATTCACTAAATGTGGACAAAGAATGTAATTCACTTTCATCCGTGAAAGGCACTGGTCACACAGGTGATATTGGAAGAATGCACAGTATTTCCTAGTCAGTGAAATTGGTGCCCTTTTTCTACTGAAAGGCAGTTTTCAGGAAAACCAGAAACTATACAGTACCATGAAACACTCGGGAAGGATATTCATTTCAACAAAAGTTCTCAGAGACAAAACACTACGCCTTTCATTCAAGGACATGAGGACTTATCGTCAGGGAGACTCAAGGCTTTTCCTCAAACTGACATTGGGAATTAAGCTATTTTCTGTACATCAGTGAGGCAAATTGAAAGAGAAAGATAACAAAAACACTATCACACACACACACACACTCACACACACATAGTGATGGTATCCTAATTGATATCGAGTGAAGGAATTTCTTTGCTTGTATGTACTAAATAGCATCTATTAGCAAAACCAGAAGTCAATGAACACCAGCACAGCCTAGTGCAAAGTCTCTCACATTCGATCAATTCCCACAGTGTAAAAGACAGGGTTTGATTGAAGGGGTCTTATACATGCCTGAATTGTGGGTATACAAAAGGAGTGGGATATAATTTGAACTGTGAGAACTTATTAGAACAAGCAAAGAAATTAACACATTTGCAAACTAGAAATATTGCCCACAGAAACACGCACACACACACACACACACACACACACACACACAGAGACACACACACAGAAGGAAACAAAATCTGTCCATAGTCATAACAAGGTCAATGTTGCCAGCAAGAGTTGAACGTCCTGGCATAATGCTACTGAGGGGATAATGTCCAGCACTTGAAAAAGGATCATGCTAGGAAAAATATGTGAAGTGACATCATTCCCACCAAGGTTCTTGGACGGAAGTCCTACTGCCATATTTATGCAAAGAAACAACCAAAGTGTAATCGACCTGAGTCTGGGCCTGAAGCAATCACTTGAATTGAAATCCTTTTCATTAAGTCAGTGATGCACGTTCACCCATGTATCATGATGCCTGGACATACACGGCACCTATTACCTGAATGATGAATCCTTCCTGTTATAGAATATATTGTACTTAATCTAACGAAAAGAAAGTTTGAAATATCCGAAATTATTGACTTCCAGGAAACAATCGTGACTGCCATTTTGTGAAAAAGGGTATTTCCCAGAATCTGACATAAGAAATATTATGCTACCAACCCTGTGTGCAAGGGCTCCCACAAACACACATACACACACAAACACACCTGCACAGAAGCACACAAACAAATACACACACACACACACACACACACACACACACACATTCGTTGCTCCTTCAATAGCAAACATATTGGAGTCAGTGAATTTCTGGACGTTTATGTAATAAAAGTACCTTTCAGCAGTAACAATCCTTAAAGAATACCAGGAAAACCTGGAGAATCAGGTAAACTTCTTCCAAGATTCCTTGCCCACGGTTTAGAATACCCTGCAGGGCAGAGAAGAATTTCTCCCAGATCAACAGGTGCCTCGGCCTCCATGTAACCTCATTCTTACCATGCCAATCCGCTGGTAACACACCTGAAGATCAGGTGGTCTGGTGGGACCCGAAATCAAGACAGCATGTGTATCACAGTGAGAACCACGGCGGCCTATTCTGCAAACTGAGATCCAGCCCCAGGTGGCACACAGGCCTGTGGACATTCAAAACCATGGGACATGGATGATTTGCCTAGCAGTGAAGAATGGATTCCCCCAATATGAAGGGTCCACTCACCAATGTGCTCCTGGTATGCCTGCCCCACCTTCTCCTAGACCACACTTCACTGAGAAATCTTCCTCACAAGACAGCAGCACCTTCCTTGAGCTTCTTTCCCTTCTCTGGCTGAGCTACCATAGCAACAGGCCATGCAGGGGCTGCCTCAGGCCTTTCCAAGTTCAAGGGGCTGGGAGCCCACTGTGACATCACAACCATGTCTTTCCTGATTGGCCAAAGTGCTTAAGCACTCCCATTAAGGACCCTCCCCCTCCAGTCAACAGCCAATTCTGTGATAGGTTCCTGGCAAGAAGTTTGGATCTCAGCATGGCTTTACTGCTCCATAGTCCCAACTCCACTGGCTCTAGGCCGAATAAGGATGATATTTCCCTCCGGTTTCAAAGAACTTCCAATCTGGAACCCACATTTTGAAAGACAAGACGTGTTTTTTTGTGGTGAGTACAAAAAAATGACTCAAGACCCTTGCACTTCCATCAGCCAGGAAAACTCCTTTCACATTGGATTAGGCAACTACCCTCTCGGAACAACATCTCCCATCACCTGAGGTTATTCCCTTATGTGGACGCAAAGTGTACCACACTGCTAACAAGGATGTTGTTATTCCAGGCTTCTCTGTTACTAACTTCATCAAAACAAACAAACGCACACACCCGCTGGCAAAGCATGAAACTGACCACAGGAATTCACTTACTTTGGACAAACAAATTCATTCACTTTCATCCAAGAAATACACTGGTCACACGGGGGGTAGGCAAAGAATGCATACTATTTCCTAGTCAGTGAAATTGGAACCCTTTCTTTAATGAACAGCAGCTCAGGAGGAAAACCACAAACGATGCAATACCATGAAACACTCGGGAAGGACATTCATTTCTGCAAAAGTTCTCAGTGACAAAACACTACACCTTTCAATAAAGGAACTGAAGACTTAACGTCAGGGCAGCTCAAGGCTTTCCCTGGAACAGACATTGGGAATTAAGCTAATTTCTACAAATCAATGAGGCAAATTGAAGATAAAGAAAACAAACACACAATCAAACACTCAAACACACACACACACACATGCACAGCACACAAACAAATACACACATACACACACACACACACACACACACACACACACATACACACACATATTCATTGCTCCTTGAATAGCAAACATTTTGGAGTCAGTGAATTTCGGGACGTTTAGGTAAGAAAAGTGCCTCTCAGCAGTAGCAATCCTAAATGAATACTAGGAAACCCTGCAGAATCAGGTTAACTTCTTCCAAAATTCCTTGGCCACGGTTTATAGAATCCTGCAAGGCAGAGAGAATTTCTGTCAGATCAACAGGTGCCGGGGTCACCATGTAGCCTCATTCTTACCTTGCCAATCTGCTAGTAACACACTGAAGATCAGGTGGTCTGGTGGGACGCTGAAATCAAGACAGCGTGTGTATCACAGTGACATCCACTGTGGCCTATTCTGCAAAAGGAGATTCAGCCCCAGGTGGATCACAAGCCTCTAGACATTCAAAACCGTGGGACATGGATGAGTTGGCTAGCAGTGAGGAATGGATTCCCCCAATCTGATGAGCTAAGGACACCCATGTGATCGTGCTCTCCTCGCACCCAGGTTTCCTAGGCCAAATATCACTGAGAAATCTTCCTCACAAGACAGGAGCACATTCTTTGAGTTTCTTTCCCTTGGCTGGCTGGGCTGCCATAGAAACAAGCCAGGCAGGAGCTGCCTCATGACTCTGCAAGTTCAAGGGGCTTTGAGCCCACTGTGACATCACAAACATGTCTTTCCTGATTGGCCTGTGTGCAAAAACACTCCCCTTAAGGACAGTCCCCCTCCCATCAACAGCTACTTGGGTGATAGGGTCCTGGCAAGGTGATTGGATCTCAGCATGGCTTTACTGCTCCATATTCCCACCTCCTCATGCTCTGGGTGGAATAAGGATGACATATCTCTCCGGATTCCAAGAACTGCCAAACTGGAACCCACATTTTGGACGACAAGAAGTGCTTTTGGTGGTGAGTACAAACACGTTTCAAGCCCATTGCATTTCCATCAGCCAGGAAAACTCCTTTCACATTGGATTAGGCAACTTCCCTCTCACAACAACATCTCCCATCACTTCAGGTTATTCCCTTAGGTGGAGGCAAACTGTACCACATTGGGAAGCAGGATGTTGTTATTACACGCTTCTCTGTTACTAACTTCATCAGCAGAAGGAAACGCTCACACTGGCTGTCAAGAGAGCCAACCTGACCACAGGAATTCACTAAATGTGGACAAAGAATGTAATTCACTTTCATCCGTGAAAGGCACTGGTCACACAGGTGATATTGGAAGAATGCACAGTATTTCCTAGTCAGTGAAATTGGTGCCCTTTTTCTACTGAAAGGCAGTTTTCAGGAAAACCAGAAACTATACAGTACCATGAAACACTCGGGAAGGATATTCATTTCAACAAAAGTTCTCAGAGACAAAACACTATGCCTTTCATTCAAGGACATGAGGACTTATCGTCAGGGAGACTCAAGGCTTTTCCTCAAACTGACATTGGGAATTAAGCTATTTTCTGTACATCAGTGAGGCAAATTGAAAGAGAAAGATAACAAAAACACTATCACACACACACACACACTCACACACACATAGTGATGGTATCCTAATTGATATCGAGTGAAGGAATTTCTTTGCTTGTATGTACTAAATAGCATCTATTAGCAAAACCAGAAGTCAATGAACACCAGCACAGCCTAGTGCAAAGTCTCTCACATTCGATCAATTCCCACAGTGTAAAAGACAGGGTTTGATTGAAGGGGTCTTATACATGCCTGAATTGTGGGTATACAAAAGGAGTGGGATATAATTTGAACTGTGAGAACTTATTAGAACAAGCAAAGAAATTAACACATTTGCAAACTAGAAATATTGCCCACGGAAACACGCACACACACACACACACACACACACACACAGAGACACACACACAGAAGGAAACAAAATCTGTCCATAGTCATAACAAGGTCAATGTTGCCAGCAAGAGTTGAACGTCCTGGCATAATGCTACTGAGGGGATAATGTCCAGCACTTGAAAAAGGATCATGCTAGGAAAAATATGTGAAGTGACATCATTCCCACCAAGGTTCTTGGACGGAAGTCCTACTGCCATATTTATGCAAAGAAACAACCAAAGTGTAATCGACCTGAGTCTGGGCCTGAAGCAATCACTTGAATTGAAATCCTTTTCATTAAGTCAGTGATGCACGTTCACCCATGTATCATGATGCCTGGACATACACGGCACCTATTACCTGAATGATGAATCCTTCCTGTTATAGAATATATTGTACTTAATCTAACGAAAAGAAAGTTTGAAATATCCGAAATTATTGACTTCCAGGAAACAATCGTGACTGCCATTTTGTGAAAAAGGGTATTTCCCAGAATCTGACATAAGAAATATTATGCTACCAACCCTGTGTGCAAGGGCTCCCACAAACACACATACACACACAAACACACCTGCACAGAAGCACACAAACAAATACACACACACACACACACACACACACACACACATTCGTTGCTCCTTCAATAGCAAACATATTGGAGTCAGTGAATTTCTGGACGTTTATGTAATAAAAGTACCTTTCAGCAGTAACAATCCTTAAAGAATACCAGGAAAACCTGGAGAATCAGGTAAACTTCTTCCAAGATTCCTTGCCCACGGTTTAGAATACCCTGCAGGGCAGAGAAGAATTTCTCCCAGATCAACAGGTGCCTCGGCCTCCATGTAACCTCATTCTTACCATGCCAATCCGCTGGTAACACACCTGAAGATCAGGTGGTCTGGTGGGACCCGAAATCAAGACAGCATGTGTATCACAGTGAGAACCACGGCGGCCTATTCTGCAAACTGAGATCCAGCCCCAGGTGGCACACAGGCCTGTGGACATTCAAAACCATGGGACATGGATGATTTGCCTAGCAGTGAAGAATGGATTCCCCCAATATGAAGGGTCCACTCACCAATGTGCTCCTGGTATGCCTGCCCCACCTTCTCCTAGACCACACTTCACTGAGAAATCTTCCTCACAAGACAGCAGCACCTTCCTTGAGCTTCTTTCCCTTCTCTGGCTGAGCTACCATAGCAACAGGCCATGCAGGGGCTGCCTCAGGCCTTTCCAAGTTCAAGGGGCTGGGAGCCCACTGTGACATCACAACCATGTCTTTCCTGATTGGCCAAAGTGCTTAAGCACTCCCATTAAGGACCCTCCCCCTCCAGTCAACAGCCAATTCTGTGATAGGTTCCTGGCAAGAAGTTTGGATCTCAGCATGGCTTTACTGCTCCATAGTCCCAACTCCACTGGCTCTAGGCCGAATAAGGATGATATTTCCCTCCGGTTTCAAAGAACTTCCAATCTGGAACCCACATTTTGAAAGACAAGACGTGTTTTTTTGTGGTGAGTACAAAAAAATGACTCAAGACCCTTGCACTTCCATCAGCCAGGAAAACTCCTTTCACATTGGATTAGGCAACTACCCTCTCGGAACAACATCTCCCATCACCTGAGGTTATTCCCTTATGTGGACGCAAAGTGTACCACACTGCTAACAAGGATGTTGTTATTCCAGGCTTCTCTGTTACTAACTTCATCAAAACAAACAAACGCACACACCCGCTGGCAAAGCATGAAACTGACCACAGGAATTCACTTACTTTGGACAAACAAATTCATTCACTTTCATCCAAGAAATACACTGGTCACACGGGGGGTAGGCAAAGAATGCATACTATTTCCTAGTCAGTGAAATTGGAACCCTTTCTTTAATGAACAGCAGCTCAGGAGGAAAACCACAAACGATGCAATACCATGAAACACTCGGGAAGGACATTCATTTCTGCAAAAGTTCTCAGTGACAAAACACTACACCTTTCAATAAAGGAACTGAAGACTTAACGTCAGGGCAGCTCAAGGCTTTCCCTGGAACAGACATTGGGAATTAAGCTAATTTCTACAAATCAATGAGGCAAATTGAAGATAAAGAAAACAAACACACAATCAAACACTCAAACACACACACACACACATGCACAGCACACAAACAAATACACACATACACACACACACACACACACACACACACACACACACATACACACACATATTCATTGCTCCTTGAATAGCAAACATTTTGGAGTCAGTGAATTTCGGGACGTTTAGGTAAGAAAAGTGCCTCTCAGCAGTAGCAATCCTAAATGAATACTAGGAAACCCTGCAGAATCAGGTTAACTTCTTCCAAAATTCCTTGGCCACGGTTTATAGAATCCTGCAAGGCAGAGAGAATTTCTGTCAGATCAACAGGTGCCGGGGTCACCATGTAGCCTCATTCTTACCTTGCCAATCTGCTAGTAACACACTGAAGATCAGGTGGTCTGGTGGGACGCTGAAATCAAGACAGCGTGTGTATCACAGTGACATCCACTGTGGCCTATTCTGCAAAAGGAGATTCAGCCCCAGGTGGATCACAAGCCTCTAGACATTCAAAACCGTGGGACATGGATGAGTTGGCTAGCAGTGAGGAATGGATTCCCCCAATCTGATGAGCTAAGGACACCCATGTGATCGTGCTCTCCTCGCACCCAGGTTTCCTAGGCCAAACATCACTGAGAAATCTTCCTCACAAGACAGGAGCACATTCTTTGAGTTTCTTTCCCTTGGCTGGCTGGGCTGCCATAGAAACAAGCCAGGCAGGAGCTGCCTCATGACTCTCCAAGTTCAAGGGGCTTTGAGCCCACTGTGACATCACAAACATGTCTTTCCTGATTGGCCTGTGTGCAAAAACACTCCCCTTAAGGACAGTCCCCCTCCCATCAACAGCTACTTGGGTGATAGGGTCCTGGCAAGGTGATTGGATCTCAGCATGGCTTTACTGCTCCATATTCCCACCTCCTCATGCTCTGGGTTGAATAAGGATGACATATCTCTCCGGATTCCAAGAACTGCCAAACTGGAACCCACATTTTGGACGACAAGAAGTGCTTTTGGTGGTGAGTACAAACACGTCTCAAGCCCATTGCATTTCCATCAGCCAGGAAAACTCCTTTCACATTGGATTAGGCAACTTCCCTCTCACAACAACATCTCCCATCACTTCAGGTTATTCCCTTAGGTGGAGGCAAACTGTACCACATTGGGAAGCAGGATGTTGTTATTACACGCTTCTCTGTTACTAACTTCATCAGCAGAAGGAAACGCTCACACTGGCTGTCAAGAGAGCCAACCTGACCACAGGAATTCACTAAATGTGGACAAAGAATGTAATTCACTTTCATCCGTGAAAGGCACTGGTCACACAGGTGATATTGGAAGAATGCACAGTATTTCCTAGTCAGTGAAATTGGTGCCCTTTTTCTACTGAAAGGCAGTTTTCAGGAAAACCAGAAACTATACAGTACCATGAAACACTCGGGAAGGATATTCATTTCAACAAAAGTTCTCAGAGACAAAACACTACGCCTTTCATTCAAGGACATGAGGACTTATCGTCAGGGAGACTCAAGGCTTTTCCTCAAACTGACATTGGGAATTAAGCTATTTTCTGTACATCAGTGAGGCAAATTGAAAGAGAAAGATAACAAAAACACTATCACACACACACACACTCACACACATAGTGATGGTATCCTAATTGATATCGAGTGAAGGAATTTCTTTGCTTGTATGTACTAAATAGCATCTATTAGCAAAACCAGAAGTCAATGAACACCAGCACAGCCTAGTGCAAAGTCTCTCACATTCGATCAATTCCCACAGTGTAAAAGACAGGGTTTGATTGAAGGGGTCTTATACATGACTGAATTGTGGGTATACAAAAGGAGTGTGATTTAATTTGTACTGTGAGACCTTATTAGAACAAGCAAAGAAATTAACACATTTGAAAACTAGAAATATTGCCCACAGAAACACACTCACACATACACACACACACACACACACAGAGACACACACACAGAAGGAAACAAAATCTGTCCATAGTCATAACAAGGTCAATGTTGCCAGCAAGAGTTGAACGTCCTGGCATAATGCTACTGAGGGGATAATGTCCAGCACTTGAAAAAGGATCATGCTAGGAAAAATATGTGAAGTGACATCATTCCCACCAAGGTTCTTGGACGGAAGTCCTACTGCCATATTTATGCAAAGAAACAACCAAAGTGTAATCGACCTGAGTCTGGGCCTGAAGCAATCACTTGAATTGAAATCCTTTTCATTAAGTCAGTGATGCATGTTCACCCATGTATCATGATGCCTGGACATACACGGCACCTATTACCTGAATGATGAATCCTTCCTGTTATAGAATATATTGTACTTAATCTAATGAAAAGAAAGTTTGAAATATCCGAAATTATTGACTTCCAGGAAACAATCGTGACTGCCATTTTGTGAAAAAGGGTATTTCCCAGAATCTGACATAAGAAATATTATGCTACCAACCCTGTGTGCAAGGGCTCCCACAAACACACATACACACACAAACACACCTGCACAGAAGCACACAAACAAATACACACACACACACACACACACACACACACACATTCGTTGCTCCTTCAATAGCAAACATATTGGAGTCAGTGAATTTCTGGACGTTTATGTAATAAAAGTACCTTTCAGCAGTAACAATCCTTAAAGAATACCAGGAAAACCTGGAGAATCAGGTAAACTTCTTCCAAGATTCCTTGCCCACTGTTTAGAATACCCTGCAGGGCAGAGAAGAATTTCTCCCAGATCAACAGGTGCCTCGGCCTCCATGTAACCTCATTCTTACCATGCCAATCCGCTGGTAACACACCTGAAGATCAGGTGGTCTGGTGGGACCCGAAATCAAGACAGCATGTGTATCACAGTGAGAACCACGGCGGCCTATTCTGCAAACTGAGATCCAGCCCCAGGTGGCACACAGGCCTGTGGACATTCAAAACCATGGGACATGGATGATTTGCCTAGCAGTGAAGAATGGATTCCCCCAATATGAAGGGTCCACTCACCAATGTGCTCCTGGTATGCCTGCCCCACCTTCTCCTAGACCACACTTCACTGAGAAATCTTCCTCACAAGACAGCAGCACCTTCCTTGAGCTTCTTTCCCTTCTCTGGCTGAGCTACCATAGCAACAGGCCATGCAGGGGCTGCCTCAGGCCTTTCCAAGTTCAAGGGGCTGGGAGCCCACTGTGACATCACAACCATGTCTTTCCTGATTGGCCAAAGTGCTTAAGCACTCCCATTAAGGACCCTCCCCCTCCAGTCAACAGCCAATTCTGTGATAGGTTCCTGGCAAGAAGTTTGGATCTCAGCATGGCTTTACTGCTCCATAGTCCCAACTCCACTGGCTCTAGGCCGAATAAGGATGATATTTCCCTCCGGTTTCAAAGAACTTCCAATCTGGAACCCACATTTTGAAAGACAAGACGTGTTTTTTTGTGGTGAGCACAAAAAAATGACTCAAGACCCTTGCACTTCCATCAGCCAGGAAAACTCCTTTCACATTGGATTAGGCAACTACCCTCTCGGAACAACATCTCCCATCACCTGAGGTTATTCCCTTATGTGGACGCAAAGTGTACCACACTGCTAACAAGGATGTTGTTATTCCAGGCTTCTCTGTTACTAACTTCATCAAAACAAACAAACGCACACACCCGCTGGCAAAGCATGAAACTGACCACAGGAATTCACTTACTTTGGACAAACAAATTCATTCACTTTCATCCAAGAAATACACTGGTCACACGGGGGGTAGGCAAAGAATGCATACTATTTCCTAGTCAGTGAAATTGGAACCCTTTCTTTAATGAACAGCAGCTCAGGAGGAAAACCACAAACGATGCAATACCATGAAACACTCGGGAAGGACATTCATTTCTGCAAAAGTTCTCAGTGACAAAACACTACACCTTTCAATAAAGGAACTGAAGACTTAACGTCAGGGCAGCTCAAGGCTTTCCCTGGAACAGACATTGGGAATTAAGCTAATTTCTACAAATCAATGAGGCAAATTGAAGATAAAGAAAACAAACACACAATCAAACACTCAAACACACACACACACACATGCACAGCACACAAACAAATACACACATACACACACACACACACACACACACACACACACACATACACACACATATTCATTGCTCCTTGAATAGCAAACATTTTGGAGTCAGTGAATTTCGGGACGTTTAGGTAAGAAAAGTGCCTCTCAGCAGTAGCAATCCTAAATGAATACTAGGAAACCCTGCAGAATCAGGTTAACTTCTTCCAAAATTCCTTGGCCACGGTTTATAGAATCCTGCAAGGCAGAGAGAATTTCTGTCAGATCAACAGGTGCCGGGGTCACCATGTAGCCTCATTCTTACCTTGCCAATCTACTAGTAACACACTGAAGATCAGGTGGTCTGGTGGGACGCTGAAATCAAGACAGCGTGTGTATCACAGTGACATCCACTGTGGCCTATTCTGCAAAAGGAGATTCAGCCCCAGGTGGATCACAAGCCTCTAGACATTCAAAACCGTGGGACATGGATGAGTTGGCTAGCAGTGAGGAATGGATTCCCCCAATCTGATGAGCTAAGGACACCCATGTGATCGTGCTCTCCTCGCACCCAGGTTTCCTAGGCCAAACATCACTGAGAAATCTTCCTCACAAGACAGGAGCACATTCTTTGAGTTTCTTTCCCTTGGCTGGCTGGGCTGCCATAGAAACAAGCCAGGCAGGAGCTGCCTCATGACTCTCCAAGTTCAAGGGGCTTTGAGCCCACTGTGACATCACAAACATGTCTTTCCTGATTGGCCTGTGTGCAAAAACACTCCCCTTAAGGACAGTCCCCCTCCCATCAACAGCTACTTGGGTGATAGGGTCCTGGCAAGGTGATTGGATCTCAGCATGGCTTTACTGCTCCATATTCCCACCTCCTCATGCTCTGGGTGGAATAAGGATGACATATCTCTCCGGATTCCAAGAACTGCCAAACTGGAACCCACATTTTGGACGACAAGAAGTGCTTTTGGTGGTGAGTACAAACACGTCTCAAGCCCATTGCATTTCCATCAGCCAGGAAAACTCCTTTCACATTGGATTAGGCAACTTCCCTCTCACAACAACATCTCCCATCACTTCAGGTTATTCCCTTAGGTGGAGGCAAACTGTACCACATTGGGAAGCAGGATGTTGTTATTACACGCTTCTCTGTTACTAACTTCATCAGCAGAAGGAAACGCTCACACTGGCTGTCAAGAGAGCCAACCTGACCACAGGAATTCACTAAATGTGGACAAAGAATGTAATTCACTTTCATCCGTGAAAGGCACTGGTCACACAGGTGATATTGGAAGAATGCACAGTATTTCCTAGTCAGTGAAATTGGTGCCCTTTTTCTACTGAAAGGCAGTTTTCAGGAAAACCAGAAACTATACAGTACCATGAAACACTCGGGAAGGATATTCATTTCAACAAAAGTTCTCAGAGACAAAACACTACGCCTTTCATTCAAGGACATGAGGACTTATCGTCAGGGAGACTCAAGGCTTTTCCTCAAACTGACATTGGGAATTAAGCTATTTTCTGTACATCAGTGAGGCAAATTGAAAGAGAAAGATAACAAAAACACTATCACACACACACACACACTCACACACACATAGTGATGGTATCCTAATTGATATCGAGTGAAGGAATTTCTTTGCTTGTATGTACAAAATAGCATCTATTAGCAAAACCAGAAGTCAATGAACACCAGCACAGCCTAGTGCAAAGTCTCTCACATTCGATCAATTCCCACAGTGTAAAAGACAGGGTTTGATTGAAGGGGTCTTATACATGCCTGAATTGTGGGTATACAAAAGGAGTGGGATATAATTTGAACTGTGAGAACTTATTAGAACAAGCAAAGAAATTAACACATTTGCAAACTAGAAATATTGCCCACAGAAACACGCACACACACACACACACACACACACACACACACAGAGACACACACACAGAAGGAAACAAAATCTGTCCATAGTCATAACAAGGTCAATGTTGCCAGCAAGAGTTGAACGTCCTGGCATAATGCTACTGAGGGGATAATGTCCAGCACTTGAAAAAGGATCATGCTAGGAAAAATATGTGAAGTGACATCATTCCCACCAAGGTTCTTGGACGGAAGTCCTACTGCCATATTTATGCAAAGAAACAACCAAAGTGTAATCGACCTGAGTCTGGGCCTGAAGCAATCACTTGAATTGAAATCCTTTTCATTAAGTCAGTGATGCACGTTCACCCATGTATCATGATGCCTGGACATACACGGCACCTATTACCTGAATGATGAATCCTTCCTGTTATAGAATATATTGTACTTAATCTAACGAAAAGAAAGTTTGAAATATCCGAAATTATTGACTTCCAGGAAACAATCGTGACTGCCATTTTGTGAAAAAGGGTATTTCCCAAAATCTGACATAAGAAATATTATGCTACCAACCCTGTGTGCAAGGGCTCCCACAAACACACATACACACACAAACACACCTGCACAGAAGCACACAAACAAATACACACACACACACACACACACACACATTCGTTGCTCCTTCAATAGCAAACATATTGGAGTCAGTGAATTTCTGGACGTTTATGTAATAAAAGTACCTTTCAGCAGTAACAATCCTTAAAGAATACCAGGAAAACCTGGAGAATCAGGTAAACTTCTTCCAAGATTCCTTGCCCACGGTTTAGAATACCCTGCAGGGCAGAGAAGAATTTCTCCCACATCAACAGGTGCCTCGGCCTCCATGTAACCTCATTCTTACCATGCCAATCCGCTGGTAACACACCTGAAGATCAGGTGGTCTGGTGGGACCCGAAATCAAGACAGCATGTGTATCACAGTGAGAACCACGGCGGCCTATTCTGCAAACTGAGATCCAGCCCCAGGTTGCACACAGGCCTGTGGACATTCAAAACCATGGGACATGGATGATTTGCCTAGCAGTGAAGAATGGATTCCCCCAATATGAAGGGTCCACTCACCAATGTGCTCCTGGTATGCCTGCCCCACCTTCTCCTAGACCACACTTCACTGAGAAATCTTCCTCACAAGACAGCAGCACCTTCCTTGAGCTTCTTTCCCTTCTCTGGCTGAGCTACCATAGCAACAGGCCATGCAGGGGCTGCCTCAGGCCTTTCCAAGTTCAAGGGGCTGGGAGCCCACTGTGACATCACAACCATGTCTTTCCTGATTGGCCAAAGTGCTTAAGCACTCCCATTAAGGACCCTCCCCCTCCAGTCAACAGCCAATTCTGTGATAGGTTCCTGGCAAGAAGTTTGGATCTCAGCATGGCTTTACTGCTCCATAGTCCCAACTCCACTGGCTCTAGGCCGAATAAGGATGATATTTCCCTCCGGTTTCAAAGAACTTCCAATCTGGAACCCACATTTTGAAAGACAAGACGTGTTTTTTTGTGGTGAGTACAAAAAAATGACTCAAGACCCTTGCACTTCCATCAGCCAGGAAAACTCCTTTCACATTGGATTAGGCAACTACCCTCTCGGAACAACATCTCCCATCACCTGAGGTTATTCCCTTATGTGGACGCAAAGTGTACCACACTGCTAACAAGGATGTTGTTATTCCAGGCTTCTCTGTTACTAACTTCATCAAAACAAACAAACGCACACACCCGCTGGCAAAGCATGAAACTGACCACAGGAATTCACTTACTTTGGACAAACAAATTCATTCACTTTCATCCAAGAAATACACTGGTCACACGGGGGGTAGGCAAAGAATGCATACTATTTCCTAGTCAGTGAAATTGGAACCCTTTCTTTAATGAACAGCAGCTCAGGAGGAAAACCACAAACGATGCAATACCATGAAACACTCGGGAAGGACATTCATTTCTGCAAAAGTTCTCAGTGACAAAACACTACACCTTTCAATAAAGGAACTGAAGACTTAACGTCAGGGCAGCTCAAGGCTTTCCCTGGAACAGACATTGGGAATTAAGCTAATTTCTACAAATCAATGAGGCAAATTGAAGATAAAGAAAACAAACACACAATCAAACACTCAAACACACACACACACACATGCACAGCACACAAACAAATACACACATACACACACACACACACACACACACACACACACACATACACACACATATTCATTGCTCCTTGAATAGCAAACATTTTGGAGTCAGTGAATTTCGGGACGTTTAGGTAAGAAAAGTGCCTCTCAGCAGTAGCAATCCTAAATGAATACTAGGAAACCCTGCAGAATCAGGTTAACTTCTTCCAAAATTCCTTGGCCACGGTTTATAGAATCCTGCAAGGCAGAGAGAATTTCTGTCAGATCAACAGGTGCCGGGGTCACCATGTAGCCTCATTCTTACCTTGCCAATCTACTAGTAACACACTGAAGATCAGGTGGTCTGGTGGGACGCTGAAATCAAGACAGCGTGTGTATCACAGTGACATCCACTGTGGCCTATTCTGCAAAAGGAGATTCAGCCCCAGGTGGATCACAAGCCTCTAGACATTCAAAACCGTGGGACATGGATGAGTTGGCTAGCAGTGAGGAATGGATTCCCCCAATCTGATGAGCTAAGGACACCCATGTGATCGTGCTCTCCTCGCACCCAGGTTTCCTAGGCCAAACATCACTGAGAAATCTTCCTCACAAGACAGGAGCACATTCTTTGAGTTTCTTTCCCTTGGCTGGCTGGGCTGCCATAGAAACAAGCCAGGCAGGAGCTGCCTCATGACTCTCCAAGTTCAAGGGGCTTTGAGCCCACTGTGACATCACAAACATGTCTTTCCTGATTGGCCTGTGTGCAAAAACACTCCCCTTAAGGACAGTCCCCCTCCCATCAACAGCTACTTGGGTGATAGGGTCCTGGCAAGGTGATTGGATCTCAGCATGGCTTTACTGCTCCATATTCCCACCTCCTCATGCTCTGGGTGGAATAAGGATGACATATCTCTCCGGATTCCAAGAACTGCCAAACTGGAACCCACATTTTGGACGACAAGAAGTGCTTTTGGTGGTGAGTACAAACACGTCTCAAGCCCATTGCATTTCCATCAGCCAGGAAAACTCCTTTCACATTGGATTAGGCAACTTCCCTCTCACAACAACATCTCCCATCACTTCAGGTTATTCCCTTAGGTGGAGGCAAACTGTACCACATTGGGAAGCAGGATGTTGTTATTACACGCTTCTCTGTTACTAACTTCATCAGCAGAAGGAAACGCTCACACTGGCTGTCAAGAGAGCCAACCTGACCACAGGAATTCACTAAATGTGGACAAAGAATGTAATTCACTTTCATCCGTGAAAGGCACTGGTCACACAGGTGATATTGGAAGAATGCACAGTATTTCCTAGTCAGTGAAATTGGTGCCCTTTTTCTACTGAAAGGCAGTTTTCAGGAAAACCAGAAACTATACAGTACCATGAAACACTCGGGAAGGATATTCATTTCAACAAAAGTTCTCAGAGACAAAACACTACGCCTTTCATTCAAGGACATGAGGACTTATCGTCAGGGAGACTCAAGGCTTTTCCTCAAACTGACATTGGGAATTAAGCTATTTTCTGTACATCAGTGAGGCAAATTGAAAGAGAAAGATAACAAAAACACTATCACACACACACACACACTCACACACACATAGTGATGGTATCCTAATTGATATCGAGTGAAGGAATTTCTTTGCTTGTATGTACTAAATAGCATCTATTAGCAAAACCAGAAGTCAATGAACACCAGCACAGCCTAGTGCAAAGTCTCTCACATTCGATCAATTCCCACAGTGTAAAAGACAGGGTTTGATTGAAGGGGTCTTATACATGCCTGAATTGTGGGTATACAAAAGGAGTGGGATATAATTTGAACTGTGAGAACTTATTAGAACAAGCAAAGAAATTAACACATTTGCAAACTAGAAATATTGCCCACAGAAACACGCACACACACACACACACACACACACACACACACAGAGACACACACACAGAAGGAAACAAAATCTGTCCATAGTCATAACAAGGTCAATGTTGCCAGCAAGAGTTGAACGTCCTGGCATAATGCTACTGAGGGGATAATGTCCAGCACTTGAAAAAGGATCATGCTAGGAAAAATATGTGAAGTGACATCATTCCCACCAAGGTTCTTGGACGGAAGTCCTACTGCCATATTTATGCAAAGAAACAACCAAAGTGTAATCGACCTGAGTCTGGGCCTGAAGCAATCACTTGAATTGAAATCCTTTTCATTAAGTCAGTGATGCACGTTCACCCATGTATCATGATGCCTGGACATACACGGCACCTATTACCTGAATGATGAATCCTTCCTGTTATAGAATATATTGTACTTAATCTAACGAAAAGAAAGTTTGAAATATCCGAAATTATTGACTTCCAGGAAACAATCGTGACTGCCATTTTGTGAAAAAGGGTATTTCCCAAAATCTGACATAAGAAATATTATGCTACCAACCCTGTGTGCAAGGGCTCCCACAAACACACATACACACACAAACACACCTGCACAGAAGCACACAAACAAATACACACACACACACACACACACACACATTCGTTGCTCCTTCAATAGCAAACATATTGGAGTCAGTGAATTTCTGGACGTTTATGTAATAAAAGTACCTTTCAGCAGTAACAATCCTTAAAGAATACCAGGAAAACCTGGAGAATCAGGTAAACTTCTTCCAAGATTCCTTGCCCACGGTTTAGAATACCCTGCAGGGCAGAGAAGAATTTCTCCCACATCAACAGGTGCCTCGGCCTCCATGTAACCTCATTCTTACCATGCCAATCCGCTGGTAACACACCTGAAGATCAGGTGGTCTGGTGGGACCCGAAATCAAGACAGCATGTGTATCACAGTGAGAACCACGGCGGCCTATTCTGCAAACTGAGATCCAGCCCCAGGTTGCACACAGGCCTGTGGACATTCAAAACCATGGGACATGGATGATTTGCCTAGCAGTGAAGAATGGATTCCCCCAATATGAAGGGTCCACTCACCAATGTGCTCCTGGTATGCCTGCCCCACCTTCTCCTAGACCACACTTCACTGAGAAATCTTCCTCACAAGACAGCAGCACCTTCCTTGAGCTTCTTTCCCTTCTCTGGCTGAGCTACCATAGCAACAGGCCATGCAGGGGCTGCCTCAGGCCTTTCCAAGTTCAAGGGGCTGGGAGCCCACTGTGACATCACAACCATGTCTTTCCTGATTGGCCAAAGTGCTTAAGCACTCCCATTAAGGACCCTCCCCCTCCAGTCAACAGCCAATTCTGTGATAGGTTCCTGGCAAGAAGTTTGGATCTCAGCATGGCTTTACTGCTCCATAGTCCCAACTCCACTGGCTCTAGGCCGAATAAGGATGATATTTCCCTCCGGTTTCAAAGAACTTCCAATCTGGAACCCACATTTTGAAAGACAAGACGTGTTTTTTTGTGGTGAGTACAAAAAAATGACTCAAGACCCTTGCACTTCCATCAGCCAGGAAAACTCCTTTCACATTGGATTAGGCAACTACCCTCTCGGAACAACATCTCCCATCACCTGAGGTTATTCCCTTATGTGGACGCAAAGTGTACCACACTGCTAACAAGGATGTTGTTATTCCAGGCTTCTCTGTTACTAACTTCATCAAAACAAACAAACGCACACACCCGCTGGCAAAGCATGAAACTGACCACAGGAATTCACTTACTTTGGACAAACAAATTCATTCACTTTCATCCAAGAAATACACTGGTCACACGGGGGGTAGGCAAAGAATGCATACTATTTCCTAGTCAGTGAAATTGGAACCCTTTCTTTAATGAACAGCAGCTCAGGAGGAAAACCACAAACGATGCAATACCATGAAACACTCGGGAAGGACATTCATTTCTGCAAAAGTTCTCAGTGACAAAACACTACACCTTTCAATAAAGGAACTGAAGACTTAACGTCAGGGCAGCTCAAGGCTTTCCCTGGAACAGACATTGGGAATTAAGCTAATTTCTACAAATCAATGAGGCAAATTGAAGATAAAGAAAACAAACACACAATCAAACACTCAAACACACACACACACACATGCACAGCACACAAACAAATACACACATACACACACACACACACACACACACACACACACACATACACACACATATTCATTGCTCCTTGAATAGCAAACATTTTGGAGTCAGTGAATTTCGGGACGTTTAGGTAAGAAAAGTGCCTCTCAGCAGTAGCAATCCTAAATGAATACTAGGAAACCCTGCAGAATCAGGTTAACTTCTTCCAAAATTCCTTGGCCACGGTTTATAGAATCCTGCAAGGCAGAGAGAATTTCTGTCAGATCAACAGGTGCCGGGGTCACCATGTAGCCTCATTCTTACCTTGCCAATCTACTAGTAACACACTGAAGATCAGGTGGTCTGGTGGGACGCTGAAATCAAGACAGCGTGTGTATCACAGTGACATCCACTGTGGCCTATTCTGCAAAAGGAGATTCAGCCCCAGGTGGATCACAAGCCTCTAGACATTCAAAACCGTGGGACATGGATGAGTTGGCTAGCAGTGAGGAATGGATTCCCCCAATCTGATGAGCTAAGGACACCCATGTGATCGTGCTCTCCTCGCACCCAGGTTTCCTAGGCCAAACATCACTGAGAAATCTTCCTCACAAGACAGGAGCACATTCTTTGAGTTTCTTTCCCTTGGCTGGCTGGGCTGCCATAGAAACAAGCCAGGCAGGAGCTGCCTCATGACTCTCCAAGTTCAAGGGGCTTTGAGCCCACTGTGACATCACAAACATGTCTTTCCTGATTGGCCTGTGTGCAAAAACACTCCCCTTAAGGACAGTCCCCCTCCCATCAACAGCTACTTGGGTGATAGGGTCCTGGCAAGGTGATTGGATCTCAGCATGGCTTTACTGCTCCATATTCCCACCTCCTCATGCTCTGGGTGGAATAAGGATGACATATCTCTCCGGATTCCAAGAACTGCCAAACTGGAACCCACATTTTGGACGACAAGAAGTGCTTTTGGTGGTGAGTACAAACACGTCTCAAGCCCATTGCATTTCCATCAGCCAGGAAAACTCCTTTCACATTGGATTAGGCAACTTCCCTCTCACAACAACATCTCCCATCACTTCAGGTTATTCCCTTAGGTGGAGGCAAACTGTACCACATTGGGAAGCAGGATGTTGTTATTACACGCTTCTCTGTTACTAACTTCATCAGCAGAAGGAAACGCTCACACTGGCTGTCAAGAGAGCCAACCTGACCACAGGAATTCACTAAATGTGGACAAAGAATGTAATTCACTTTCATCCGTGAAAGGCACTGGTCACACAGGTGATATTGGAAGAATGCACAGTATTTCCTAGTCAGTGAAATTGGTGCCCTTTTTCTACTGAAAGGCAGTTTTCAGGAAAACCAGAAACTATACAGTACCATGAAACACTCGGGAAGGATATTCATTTCAACAAAAGTTCTCAGAGACAAAACACTACGCCTTTCATTCAAGGACATGAGGACTTATCGTCAGGGAGACTCAAGGCTTTTCCTCAAACTGACATTGGGAATTAAGCTATTTTCTGTACATCAGTGAGGCAAATTGAAAGAGAAAGATAACAAAAACACTATCACACACACACACACACTCACACACACATAGTGATGGTATCCTAATTGATATCGAGTGAAGGAATTTCTTTGCTTGTATGTACTAAATAGCATCTATTAGCAAAACCAGAAGTCAATGAACACCAGCACAGCCTAGTGCAAAGTCTCTCACATTCGATCAATTCCCACAGTGTAAAAGACAGGGTTTGATTGAAGGGGTCTTATACATGCCTGAATTGTGGGTATACAAAAGGAGTGGGATATAATTTGAACTGTGAGAACTTATTAGAACAAGCAAAGAAATTAACACATTTGCAAACTAGAAATATTGCCCACAGAAACACGCACACACACACACACACACACACACACACACACAGAGACACACACACAGAAGGAAACAAAATCTGTCCATAGTCATAACAAGGTCAATGTTGCCAGCAAGAGTTGAACGTCCTGGCATAATGCTACTGAGGGGATAATGTCCAGCACTTGAAAAAGGATCATGCTAGGAAAAATATGTGAAGTGACATCATTCCCACCAAGGTTCTTGGACGGAAGTCCTACTGCCATATTTATGCAAAGAAACAACCAAAGTGTAATCGACCTGAGTCTGGGCCTGAAGCAATCACTTGAATTGAAATCCTTTTCATTAAGTCAGTGATGCACGTTCACCCATGTATCATGATGCCTGGACATACACGGCACCTATTACCTGAATGATGAATCCTTCCTGTTATAGAATATATTGTACTTAATCTAACGAAAAGAAAGTTTGAAATATCCGAAATTATTGACTTCCAGGAAACAATCGTGACTGCCATTTTGTGAAAAAGGGTATTTCCCAAAATCTGACATAAGAAATATTATGCTACCAACCCTGTGTGCAAGGGCTCCCACAAACACACATACACACACAAACACACCTGCACAGAAGCACACAAACAAATACACACACACACACACACACACACACATTCGTTGCTCCTTCAATAGCAAACATATTGGAGTCAGTGAATTTCTGGACGTTTATGTAATAAAAGTACCTTTCAGCAGTAACAATCCTTAAAGAATACCAGGAAAACCTGGAGAATCAGGTAAACTTCTTCCAAGATTCCTTGCCCACGGTTTAGAATACCCTGCAGGGCAGAGAAGAATTTCTCCCACATCAACAGGTGCCTCGGCCTCCATGTAACCTCATTCTTACCATGCCAATCCGCTGGTAACACACCTGAAGATCAGGTGGTCTGGTGGGACCCGAAATCAAGACAGCATGTGTATCACAGTGAGAACCACGGCGGCCTATTCTGCAAACTGAGATCCAGCCCCAGGTTGCACACAGGCCTGTGGACATTCAAAACCATGGGACATGGATGATTTGCCTAGCAGTGAAGAATGGATTCCCCCAATATGAAGGGTCCACTCACCAATGTGCTCCTGGTATGCCTGCCCCACCTTCTCCTAGACCACACTTCACTGAGAAATCTTCCTCACAAGACAGCAGCACCTTCCTTGAGCTTCTTTCCCTTCTCTGGCTGAGCTACCATAGCAACAGGCCATGCAGGGGCTGCCTCAGGCCTTTCCAAGTTCAAGGGGCTGGGAGCCCACTGTGACATCACAACCATGTCTTTCCTGATTGGCCAAAGTGCTTAAGCACTCCCATTAAGGACCCTCCCCCTCCAGTCAACAGCCAATTCTGTGATAGGTTCCTGGCAAGAAGTTTGGATCTCAGCATGGCTTTACTGCTCCATAGTCCCAACTCCACTGGCTCTAGGCCGAATAAGGATGATATTTCCCTCCGGTTTCAAAGAACTTCCAATCTGGAACCCACATTTTGAAAGACAAGACGTGTTTTTTTGTGGTGAGTACAAAAAAATGACTCAAGACCCTTGCACTTCCATCAGCCAGGAAAACTCCTTTCACATTGGATTAGGCAACTTCCCTCTCACAACAACATCTCCCATCACTTCAGGTTATTCCCTTAGGTGGAGGCAAACTGTACCACATTGGGAAGCAGGATGTTGTTATTACACGCTTCTCTGTTACTAACTTTATCAACAGAAGGAAACGCTCACACTGGCTGTCAAGAGAGCCAACCTGACCACAGGAATTCACTAAATGTGGACAAAGAATGTAATTCACTTTCATCCGTGAAAGGCACTGGTCACACAGGTGATATTGGAAGAATGCACAGTATTTCCTAGTCAGTGAAATTGGTGACCTTTTTCTACTGAAAGGCAGTTTTCAGGAAAGCCAGAAACTATACAGTACCATGAAACACTCGGGAAGGATATTCATTTCAACAAAAGTTCTCAGAGACAAAACACTACGCCTTTCATTCAAGGACATGAGGACTTATCGTCAGGGAGACTCAAGGCTTTTCCTCAAACTGACATTGGGAATTAAGCTATTTTCTGTACATCAGTGAGGCAAATTGAAAGAGAAAGATAACAAAAACACTATCACACACACACACACACTCACACACACAAAGTGATGGTATACTAATTGATATCGAGTGAAGGAATTTCTTTGCTTGTAGGTACTAAATAGCAACTATTAGCAAAACCAGAAGTCAATGAACACCAGCACAGCCTAGTGCAAAGTCTCTCACATTCGATCAATTCCCACAGTGTAAAAGACAGGGTTTGATTGAAGGGGTCTTATACATGCCTGAATTGTGGGTATACAAAAGGAGTGTGATATAATTTGTACTGTGAGAACTTATTAGAACAAGCAAAGAAATTAACACATTTGCGAACTAGAAATATTGCCCACAGAAACACGCACACACACACACACACACACACACACACAGAGACACACACACAGAAGGAAACAAAATCTGTCCATAGTCATAACAAGGTCAATGTTGCCAGCAAGAGTTGAACGTCCTGGCATAATGCTACTGAGGGGATAATGTCCAGCACTTGAAAAAGGATCATGCTAGGAAAAATATGTGAAGTGACATCATTCCCACCAAGGTTCTTGGACGGAAGTCCTACTGCCATATTTATGCAAAGAAACAACCAAAGTGTAATCGACCTGAGTCTGGGCCTGAAGCAATCACTTGAATTGAAATCCTTTTCATTAAGTCAGTGATGCATGTTCACCCATGTATCATGATGCCTGGACATACACGGCACCTATTACCTGAATGATGAATCCTTCCTGTTATAGAATATATTGTACTTAATCTAATGAAAAGAAAGTTTGAAATATCCGAAATTATTGACTTCCAGGAAACAATCGTGACTGCCATTTTGTGAAAAAGGGTATTTCCCAGAATCTGACATAAGAAATATTATGCTACCAACCCTGTGTGCAAGGGCTCCCACAAACACACATACACACACAAACACACCTGCACAGAAGCACACAAACAAATACACACACACACACACACACACACACACATTCGTTGCTCCTTCAATAGCAAACATATTGGAGTCAGTGAATTTCTGGACGTTTATGTAATAAAAGTACCTTTCAGCAGTAACAATCCTTAAAGAATACCAGGAAAACCTGGAGAATCAGGTAAACTTCTTCCAAGATTCCTTGCCCCCGGTTTAGAATACCCTGCAGGGCAGAGAAGAATTTCTCCCAGATCAACAGGTGCCTCGGCCTCCATGTAACCTCATTCTTACCATGCCAATCCGCTGGTAACACACCTGAAGATCAGGTGGTCTGGTGGGACCCGAAATCAAGACAGCATGTGTATCACAGTGAGAACCACGGCGGCCTATTCTGCAAACTGAGATCCAGCCCCAGGTGGCACACAGGCCTGTGGACATTCAAAACCATGGGACATGGATGATTTGCCTAGCAGTGAAGAATGGATTCCCCCAATATGAAGGGTCCACTCACCAATGTGCTCCTGGTATGCCTGCCCCACCTTCTCCTAGACCACACTTCACTGAGAAATCTTCCTCACAAGACAGCAGCACCTTCCTTGAGCTTCTTTCCCTTCTCTGGCTGAGCTACCATAGCAACAGGCCATGCAGGGGCTGCCTCAGGCCTTTCCAAGTTCAAGGGGCTGGGAGCCCACTGTGACATCACAACCATGTCTTTCCTGATTGGCCAAAGTGCTTAAGCACTCCCATTAAGGACCCTCCCCCTCCAGTCAACAGCCAATTCTGTGATAGGTTCCTGGCAAGAAGTTTGGATCTCAGCATGGCTTTACTGCTCCATAGTCCCAACTCCACTGGCTCTAGGCCGAATAAGGATGATATTTCCCTCCGGTTTCAAAGAACTTCCAATCTGGAACCCACATTTTGAAAGACAAGACGTGTTTTTTTGTGGTGAGTACAAAAAAATGACTCAAGACCCTTGCACTTCCATCAGCCAGGAAAACTCCTTTCACATTGGATTAGGCAACTTCCCTCTCACAACAACATCTCCCATCACTTCAGGTTATTCCCTTAGGTGGAGGCAAACTGTACCACATTGGGAAGCAGGATGTTGTTATTACACGCTTCTCTGTTACTAACTTCATCAACAGAAGGAAACGCTCACACTGGCTGTCAAGAGAGCCAACCTGACCACAGGAATTCACTAAATGTGGACAAAGAATGTAATTCACTTTCATCCGTGAAAGGCACTGGTCACACAGGTGATATTGGAAGAATGCACAGTATTTCCTAGTCAGTGAAATTGGTGACCTTTTTCTACTGAAAGGCAGTTTTCAGGAAAGCCAGAAACTATACAGTACCATGAAACACTCGGGAAGGATATTCATTTCAACAAAAGTTCTCAGAGACAAAACACTACGCCTTTCATTCAAGGACATGAGGACTTATCGTCAGGGAGACTCAAGGCTTTTCCTCAAACTGACATTGGGAATTAAGCTATTTTCTGTACATCAGTGAGGCAAATTGAAAGAGAAAGATAACAAAAACACTATCACACACACACACACACTCACACACACAAAGTGATGGTATCCTAATTGATATCGAGTGAAGGAATTTCTTTGCTTGTAGGTACTAAATAGCAACTATTAGCAAAACTAGAAGTCAATGAACACCAGCACAGCCTAGTGCAAAGTCTCTCACATTCGATCAATTCCCACAGTGTAAAAGACAGGGTTTGATTGAAGGGGTCTTATACATGCCTGAATTGTGGGTATACAAAAGGAGTGTGATATAATTTGTACTGTGAGAACTTATTAGAACAAGCAAAGAAATTAACACATTTGCAAACTAGAAATATTGCCCACAGAAACACGCACACACACACACACACACACACACAAACACAGAGACACACACACAGAAGGAAACAAAATCTGTCCATAGTCATAACAAGGTCAATGTTGCCAGCAAGAGTTGAACGTCCTGGCATAATGCTACTGAGGGGATAATGTCCAGCACTTGAAAAAGGATCATGCTAGGAAAAATATGTGAAGTGACATCATTCCCACCAAGGTTCTTGGACGGAAGTCCTACTGCCATATTTATGCAAAGAAACAACCAAAGTGTAATCGACCTGAGTCTGGGCCTGAAGCAATCACTTGAATTGAAATCCTTTTCATTAAGTCAGTGATGCACGTTCACCCATGTATCATGATGCCTGGACATACACGGCACCTATTACCTGAATGATGAATCCTTCCTGTTATAGAATATATTGTACTTAATCTAACGAAAAGAAAGTTTGAAATATCCGAAATTATTGACTTCCAGGAAACAATCGTGACTGCCATTTTGTGAAAAAGGGTATTTCCCAGAATCTGACATAAGAAATATTATGCTACCAACCCTGTGTGCAAGGGCTCCCACAAACACACATACACACACAAACACACCTGCACAGAAGCACACAAACAAATACACACACACACCCACACACACACACACACACACATTCGTTGCTCCTTCAATAGCAAACATATTGGAGTCAGTGAATTTCTGGACGTTTATGTAATAAAAGTACCTTTCAGCAGTAACAATCCTTAAAGAATACCAGGAAAACCTGGAGAATCAGGTAAACTTCTTCAAGATTCCTTGCCCACGGTTTAGAATACCCTGCAGGGCAGAGAAGAATTTCTCCCAGATCAACAGGTGCCTCGGCCTCCATGTAACCTCATTCTTACCATGCCAATCCGCTGGTAACACACCTGAAGATCAGGTGGTCTGGTGGGACCCGAAATCAAGACAGCATGTGTATCACAGTGAGAACCACGGCGGCCTATTCTGCAAACTGAGATCCAGCCCCAGGTTGCACACAGGCCTGTGGACATTCAAAACCATGGGACATGGATGATTTGCCTAGCAGTGAAGAATGGATTCCCCCAATATGAAGGGTCCACTCACCAATGTGCTCCTGGTATGCCTGCCCCACCTTCTCCTAGACCACACTTCACTGAGAAATCTTCCTCACAAGACAGCAGCACCTTCCTTGAGCTTCTTTCCCTTCTCTGGCTGAGCTACCATAGCAACAGGCCATGCAGGGGCTGCCTCAGGCCTTTCCAAGTTCAAGGGGCTGGGAGCCCACTGTGACATCACAACCATGTCTTTCCTGATTGGCCAAAGTGCTTAAGCACTCCCATTAAGGACCCTCCCCCTCCAGTCAACAGCCAATTCTGTGATAGGTTCCTGGCAAGAAGTTTGGATCTCAGCATGGCTTTACTGCTCCATAGTCCCAACTCCACTGGCTCTAGGCCGAATAAGGATGATATTTCCCTCCGGTTTCAAAGAACTTCCAATCTGGAACCCACATTTTGAAAGACAAGACGTGTTTTTTTGTGGTGAGTACAAAAAAATGACTCAAGACCCTTGCACTTCCATCAGCCAGGAAAACTCCTTTCACATTGGATTAGGCAACTTCCCTCTCACAACAACATCTCCCATCACTTCAGGTTATTCCCTTAGGTGGAGGCAAACTGTACCACATTGGGAAGCAGGATGTTGTTATTACACGCTTCTCTGTTACTAACTTCATCAACAGAAGGAAACGCTCACACTGGCTGTCAAGAGAGCCAACCTGACCACAGGAATTCACTAAATGTGGACAAAGAATGTAATTCACTTTCATCCGTGAAAGGCACTGGTCACACAGGTGATATTGGAAGAATGCACAGTATTTCCTAGTCAGTGAAATTGGTGCCCTTTTTCTACTGAAAGGCAGTTTTCAGGAAAGCCAGAAACTATACAGTACCATGAAACACTCGGGAAGGATATTCATTTCAACAAAAGTTCTCAGAGACAAAACACTACGCCTTTCATTCAAGGACATGAGGACTTATCGTCAGGGAGACTCAAGGCTTTTCCTCAAACTGACATTGGGAATTAAGCTATTTTCTGTACATCAGTGAGGCAAATTGAAAGAGAAAGATAACAAAAACACTATCACACACACACACACACTCACACACACAAAGTGATGGTATCCTAATTGATATCGTGTGAAGGAATTTCTTTGCTTGTAGGTACTAAATAGCAACTATTAGCAAAACCAGAAGTCAATGAACACCAGCACAGCCTAGTGCAAAGTCTCTCACATTCGATCAATTCCCACAGTGTAAAAGACAGGGTTTGATTGAAGGGGTCTTATACATGCCTGAATTGTGGGTATACAAAAGGAGTGTGATATAATTTGTACTGTGAGAACTTATTAGAACAAGCAAAGAAATTAACACATTTGCAAACTAGAAATATTGCCCACAGAAACACGCACACACACACACACACACACACACACACAGAGACACACACACAGAAGGAAACAAAATCTGTCCATAGTCATAACAAGGTCAATGTTGCCAGCAAGAGTTGAACGTCCTGGCATAATGCTACTGAGGGGATAATGTCCAGCACTTGAAAAAGGATCATGCTAGGAAAAATATGTGAAGTGACATCATTCCCACCAAGGTTCTTGGACGGAAGTCCTACTGCCATATTTATGCAAAGAAACAACCAAAGTGTAATCGACCTGAGTCTGGGCCTGAAGCAATCACTTGAATTGAAATCCTTTTCATTAAGTCAGTGATGCACGTTCACCCATGTATCATGATGCCTGGACATACACGGCACCTATTACCTGAATGATGAATCCTTCCTGTTATAGAATATATTGTACTTAATCTAACGAAAAGAAAGTTTGAAATATCCGAAATTATTGACTTCCAGGAAACAATCGTGACTGCCATTTTGTGAAAAAGGGTATTTCCCAGAATCTGACATAAGAAATATTATGCTACCAACCCTGTGTGCAAGGGCTCCCACAAACACACATACACACACAAACACACCTGCACAGAAGCACACAAACAAATACACACACACACACACACACACACACACATTCGTTGCTCCTTCAATAGCAAACATATTGGAGTCAGTGAATTTCTGGACGTTTATGTAATAAAAGTACCTTTCAGCAGTAACAATCCTTAAAGAATACCAGGAAAACCTGGAGAATCAGGTAAACTTCTTCCAAGATTCCTTGCCCACGGTTTAGAATACCCTGCAGGGCAGAGAAGAATTTCTCCCAGATCAACAGGTGCCTCGGCCTCCATGTAACCTCATTCTTACCATGCCAATCCGCTGGTAACACACCTGAAGATCATGTGGTCTGGTGGGACCCGAAATCAAGACAGCATGTGTATCACAGTGAGAACCACGGCGGCCTATTCTGCAAACTGAGATCCAGCCCCAGGTGGCACACAGGCCTGTGGACATTCAAAACCATGGGACATGGATGATTTGCCTAGCAGTGAAGAATGGATTCCCCCAATATGAAGGGTCCACTCACCAATGTGCTCCTGGTATGCCTGCCCCACCTTCTCCTAGACCACACTTCACTGAGAAATCTTCCTCACAAGACAGCAGCACCTTCCTTGAGCTTCTTTCCCTTCTCTGGCTGAGCTACCATAGCAACAGGCCATGCAGGGGCTGCCTCAGGCCTTTCCAAGTTCAAGGGGCTGGGAGCCCACTGTGACATCACAACCATGTCTTTCCTGATTGGCCAAAGTGCTTAAGCACTCCCATTAAGGACCCTCCCCCTCCAGTCAACAGCCAATTCTGTGATAGGTTCCTGGCAAGAAGTTTGGATCTCAGCATGGCTTTACTGCTCCATAGTCCCAACTCCACTGGCTCTAGGCCGAATAAGGATGATATTTCCCTCCGGTTTCAAAGAACTTCCAATCTGGAACCCACATTTTGAAAGACAAGACGTGTTTTTTTGTGGTGAGTACAAAAAAATGACTCAAGACCCTTGCACTTCCATCAGCCAGGAAAACTCCTTTCACATTGGATTAGGCAACTACCCTCTCGGAACAACATCTCCCATCACCTGAGGTTATTCCCTTATGTGGACGCAAAGTGTACCACACTGCTAACAAGGATGTTGTTATTCCAGGCTTCTCTGTTACTAACTTCATCAAAACAAACAAACGCACACACCCGCTGGCAAAGCATGAAACTGACCACAGGAATTCACTTACTTTGGACAAACAAATTCATTCACTTTCATGCAAGAAATACACTGGTCACACGGGGGGTAGGCAAAGAATGCATACTATTTCCTAGTCAGTGAAATTGGAACCCTTTCTTTAATGAACAGCAGCTCAGGAGGAAAACCACAAACGATGCAATACCATGAAACACTCGGGAAGGACATTCATTTCTGCAAAAGTTCTCAGTGACAAAACACTACACCTTTCAATAAAGGAACTGAAGACTTAACGTCAGGGCAGCTCAAGGCTTTCCCTGGAACAGACATTGGGAATTAAGCTAATTTCTACAAATCAATGAGGCAAATTGAAGATAAAGAAAACAAACACACAATCAAACACTCAAACACACACACACACACATGCACAGCACACAAACAAATACACACATACACACACACACACACACACACAACAAACACACACACATACACACACATATTCATTGCTCCTTGAATAGCAAACATTTTGGAGTCAGTGAATTTCGGGACGTTTAGGTAAGAAAAGTACCTCTCAGCAGTAGCAATCCTAAATGAATACTAGGAAACCCTGCAGAATCAGGTTAACTTCTTCCAAAATTCCTTGGCCACGGTTTATAGAATCCTGCAAGGCAGAGAGAATTTCTGTCAGATCAACAGGTGCCGGGGTCACCATGTAGCCTCATTCTTACCTTGCCAATCTGCTAGTAACACACTGAAGATCAGGTGGTCTGGTGGGACGCTGAAATCAAGACAGCGTGTGTATCACAGTGACATCCACTGTGGCCTATTCTGCAAAAGGAGATTCAGCCCCAGGTGGATCACAAGCCTCTAGACATTCAAAACCGTGGGACATGGATGAGTTGGCTAGCAGTGAGGAATGGATTCCCCCAATCTGATGAGCTAAGGACACCCATGTGATCGTGCTCTCCTCGCACCCAGTTTCCCTAGGCCAAACATCACTGAGAAATCTTCCTCACAAGACAGGAGCACATTCTTTGAGTTTCTTTCCCTTGGCTGGCTGGGCTGCCATAGAAACAAGCCAGGCAGGAGCTGCCTCAGGACTCTCCAAGTTCAAGGGGCTTTGAGCCCACTGTGACATCACAAACATGTCTTTCCTGATTGGCCTGTGTGCAAAAGCACTCCCCTTAAGGACAGTCCCCCTCCCATCAACAGCTACTTGGGTAATAGGGTCCTGGCCAGGTGATTGGATCTCAGCATGGCTTTACTGCTCCATATTCCCACCTCCTCATGCTCTGGGTGGAATAAGGATGACATATCTCTCCGGATTCCAAGAACTGCCAAACTGGAACCCACATTTTGGACGACAAGAAGTGCTTTTGGTGGTGAGTACAAACACGTCTCAAGCCCATTGCATTTCCATCAGCCAGGAAAACTCCTTTCACATTGGATTAGGCAACTTCCCTCTCACAACAACATCTCCCATCACTTCAGGTTATTCCCTTAGGTGGAGGCAAACTGTACCACATTGGGAAGCAGGATGTTGTTATTACACGCTTCTCTGTTACTAACTTCATCAACAGAAGGAAACGCTCACACTGGCTGTCAAGAGAGCCAACCTGACCACAGGAATTCACTAAATGTGGACAAAGAATGTAATTCACTTTCATCCGTGAAAGGCACTGGTCACACAGGTGATATTGGAAGAATGCACAGTATTTCCTAGTCAGTGAAATTGGTGCCCTTTTTCTACTGAAAGGCAGTTTTCAGGAAAACCAGAAACTATGCAGTACCATGAAACACTCGGGAAGGATATTCATTTCAACAAAAGTTCTCAGAGACAAAACACTACGCCTTTCATTCAAGGACATGAGGACTTATCGTCAGGGAGACTCAAGGCTTTTCCTCAAACTGACATTGGGAATTAAGCTATTTTCTGTACATCAGTGAGGCAAATTGAAAGAGAAAGATAACAAAAACACTATCACACACACACACACACTCACACACACAAAGTGATGGTATACTAATTGATATCGAGTGAAGGAATTTCTTTGCTTGTAGGTACTAAATAGCAACTATTAGCAAAACCAGAAGTCAATGAACACGAGCACAGCCTAGTGCAAAGTCTCTCACATTCGATCAATTCCCACAGTGTAAAAGACAGGGTTTGATTGAAGGGGTCTTATACATGCCTGAATTGTGGGTATGCAAAAGGAGTGTGATATAATTTGTACTGTGAGAACTTATTAGAACAAGCAAAGAAATTAACACATTTGCAAACTAGAAATATTGCCCACAGAAACATGCACACACACACACACACACACACACACACAGAGACACACACACAGAAGGAAACAAAATCTGTCCATAGTCATAACAAGGTCAATGTTGCCAGCAAGAGTTGAACGTCCTGGCATAATGCTACTGAGGGGATAATGTCCAGCACTTGAAAAAGGATCATGCTAGGAAAAATATGTGAAGTGACATCATTCCCACCAAGGTTCTTGGACGGAAGTCCTACTGCCATATTTATGCAAAGAAACAACCAAAGTGTAATCGACCTGAGTCTGGGCCTGAAGCAATCACTTGAATTGAAATCCTTTTCATTAAGTCAGTGATGCACGTTCACCCATGTATCATGATGCCTGGACATACACGGCACCTATTACCTGAATGATGAATCCTTCCTGTTATAGAATATATTGTACTTAATCTAACGAAAAGAAAGTTTGAAATATCCGAAATTATTGACTTCCAGGAAACAATCGTGACTGCCATTTTGTGAAAAAGGGTATTTCCCAGAATCTGACATAAGAAATATTATGCTACCAACCCTGTGTGCAAGGGCTCCCACAAACACACATACACACACAAACACACCTGCACAGAAGCACACAAACAAATACACACACACACACACACACACACACACACATTCGTTGCTCCTTCAATAGCAAACATATTGGAGTCAGTGAATTTCTGGACGTTTATGTAATAAAAGTACCTTTCAGCAGTAACAATCCTTAAAGAATACCAGGAAAACCTGGAGAATCAGGTAAACTTCTTCCAAGATTCCTTGCCCACGGTTTAGAATACCCTGCAGGGCAGAGAAGAATTGCTCCCAGATCAACAGGTGCCTCGGCCTCCATGTAACCTCATTCTTACCATGCCAATCCGCTGGTAACACACCTGAAGATCAGGTGGTCTGGTGGGACCCGAAATCAAGACAGCATGTGTATCACAGTGAGAACCACGGTGGCCTATTCTGCAAACTGAGATCCAGCCCCAGGTTGCACACAGGCCTGTGGACATTCAAAACCATGGGACATGGATGATTTGCCTAGCAGTGAAGAATGGATTCCCCCAATATGAAGGGTCCACTCACCAATGTGCTCCTGGTATGCCTGCCCCACCTTCTCCTAGACCACACTTCACTGAGAAATCTTCCTCACAAGACAGCAGCACCTTCCTTGAGCTTCTTTCCCTTCTCTGGCTGAGCTACCATAGCAACAGGCCATGCAGGGGCTGCCTCAGGCCTTTCCAAGTTCAAGGGGCTCGGAGCCCACTGTGACATCACAACCATGTCTTTCCTGATTGGCCAAAGTGCTTAAGCACTCCCATTAAGGACCCTCCCCCTCCAGTCAACAGCCAATTCTGTGATAGGTTCCTGGCAAGAAGTTTGGATCTCAGCATGGCTTTACTGCTCCATAGTCCCAACTCCACTGGCTCTAGGCCGAATAAGGATGATATTTCCCTCCGGTTTCAAAGAACTTCCAATCTGGAACCCACATTTTGAAAGACAAGACGTGTTTTTTTGTGGTGAGTACAAAAAAATGACTCAAGCCCCTTGCACTTCCATCAGCCAGGAAAACTCCTTTCACATTGGATTAGGCAACTACCCTCTCGGAACAACATCTCCCATCACCTGAGGTTATTCCCTTATGTGGACGCAAAGTGTACCACACTGCTAACAAGGATGTTGTTATTCCAGGCTTCTCTGTTACTAACTTCATCAAAACAAACAAACGCACACACCCGCTGGCAAGAGCATGAAACTGACCACAGGAATTCACTTACTTTGGACTAACAAATTCATTCACTTTCATCCAAGAAATACACTGGTCACACGGGGGGTAGGCAAAGAATGCATACTATTTCCTAGTCAGTGAAATTGGAACCCTTTCTTTAATGAACAGCAGCTCAGGAGGAAAACCACAAACGATGCAACACCATGAAACACTCGGGAAGGACATTCATTTCTGCAAAAGTTCTCAGTGACAAAACACTACACCTTTCAATAAAGGAACTGAAGACTTAACGTCAGGGCAGCTCAAGGCTTTCCCTGGAACAGACATTGGGAATTAAGCTAATTTCTACAAATCAATGAGGCAAATTGAAGATAAAGAAAACAAACACACAATCAAACACTCAAACACACACACACACACATGCACAGCACACAAACAAATACACACATACACACACACACACACACACACACACACATACACACACATATTCATTGCTCCTTGAATAGCAAACATTTTGGAGTCAGTGAATTTCGGGACGTTTAGGTAAGAAAAGTACCTCTCAGCAGTAGCAATCCTAAATGAATACTAGGAAACCCTGCAGAATCAGGTTAACTTCTTCCAAAATTCCTTGGCCACGGTTTATAGAATCCTGCAAGGCAGAGAGAATTTCTGTCAGATCAACAGGTGCCGGGGTCACCATGTAGCCTCATTCTTACCTTGCCAATCTGCTAGTAACACACTGAAGATCAGGTGGTCTGGTGGGACGCTGAAATCAAGACAGCGTGTGTATCACAGTGACATCCACTGTGGCCTATTCTGCAAAAGGAGATTCAGCCCCAGGTGGATCACAAGCCTCTAGACATTCAAAACCGTGGGACATGGATGAGTTGGATAGCAGTGAGGAGTGGATTCCCCCAATCTGATGAGCTAAGGACACCCATGTGATCGTGCTCTCCTCGCACCCAGTTTCCCTAGGCCAAACATCACTGAGAAATCTTCCTCACAAGACAGGAGCACATTCTGTGAGTTTCTTTCCCTTGGCTGGCTGGGCTGCCATAGAAACAAGCCAGGCAGGAGCTGCCTCAGGACTCTCCAAGTTCAAGGGGCTTTGAGCCCACTGTGACATCACAAACATGTCTTTCCTGATTGGCCTGTGTGCAAAAGCACTCCCCTTAAGGACAGTCCCCCTCCCATCAACAGCTACTTGGGTGATAGGGTCCTGGCAAGGTGATTGGATCTCAGCATGGCTTTACTGCTCCATATTCCCACCTCCTCATGCTCTGGGTGGAATAAGGATGACATATCTCTCCGGATTCCAAGAACTGCCAAACTGGAACCCACATTTTGGACGACAAGAAGTGCTTTTGGTGGTGAGTACAAACACGTCTCAAGCCCATTGCATTTCCATCAGCCAGGAAAACTCCTTTCACATTGGATTAGGCAACTTCCCTCTCACAACAACATCTCCCATCACTTCAGGTTATTCCCTTAGGTGGAGGCAAACTGTACCACATTGGGAAGCAGGATGTTGTTATTACACGCTTCTCTGTTACTAACTTCATCAGCAGAAGGAAACGCTCACACTGGCTGTCAAGAGAGCCAACCTGACCACAGGAATTCACTAAATGTGGACAAAGAATGTAATTCACTTTCATCCGTGAAAGGCACTGGTCACACAGGTGATATTGGAAGAATGCACAGTATTTCCTAGTCAGTGAAATTGGTGCCCTTTTTCTACTGAAAGGCAGTTTTCAGGAAAGCCAGAAACTATACAGTACCATGAAACACTCGGGAAGGATATTCATTTCAACAAAAGTTCTCAGAGACAAAACACTACGCCTTTCATTCAAGGACATGAGGACTTATCGTCAGGGAGACTCAAGGCTTTTCCTCAAACTGACATTGGGAATTAAGCTATTTTCTGTACATCAGTGAGGCAAATTGAAAGAGAAAGATAACAAAAACACTATCACACACACACACACACACTCACACACACAAAGTGATGGTATCCTAATTGATATCGAGTGAAGGAATTTCTTTGCTTGTAGGTACTAAATAGCAACTATTAGCAAAACCAGAAGTCAATGAACACCAGCACAGCCTAGTGCAAAGTCTCTCACATTCGATCAATTCCCACAGTGTAAAAGACAGGGTTTGATTGAAGGGGTCTTATACATGCCTGAATTGTGGGTATACAAAAGGAGTGTGATATAATTTGTACTGTGAGAACTTATTAGAACAAGCAAAGAAATTAACACATTTGCAAACTAGAAATATTGCCCACAGAAACACGCACACACACACACACACACACACACACAGAGACACACACACAGAAGGAAACAAAATCTGTCCATAGTCATAACAAGGTCAATGTTGCCAGCAAGAGTTGAACGTCCTGGCATAATGCTACTGAGGGGATAATGTCCAGCACTTGAAAAAGGATCATGCTAGGAAAAATATGTGAAGTGACATCATTCCCACCAAGGTTCTTGGACGGAAGTCCTACTGCCATATTTATGCAAAGAAACAACCAAAGTGTAATCGACCTGAGTCTGGGCCTGAAGCAATCACTTGAATTGAAATCCTTTTCATTAAGTCAGTGATGCACGTTCACCCATGTATCATGATGCCTGGACATACACGGCACCTATTACCTGAATGATGAATCCTTCCTGTTATAGAATATATTGTACTTAATCTAACGAAAAGAAAGTTTGAAATATCCGAAATTATTGACTTCCAGGAAACAATCGTGACTGCCATTTTGTGAAAAAGGGTATTTCCCAGAATCTGACATAAGAAATATTATGCTACCAACCCTGTGTGCAAGGGCTCCCACAAACACACATACACACACAAACACACCTGCACAGAAGCACACAAACAAATACACACACACACACACACACACACACACATTCGTTGCTCCTTCAATAGCAAACATATTGGAGTCAGTGAATTTCTGGACGTTTATGTAATAAAAGTACCTTTCAGCAGTAACAATCCTTAAAGAATACCAGGAAAACCTGGAGAATCAGGTAAACTTCTTCCAAGATTCCTTGCCCACGGTTTAGAATACCCTGCAGGGCAGAGAAGAATTTCTCCCAGATCAACAGGTGCCTGGGCCTCCATGTAACCTCATTCTTACCATGCCAATCCGCTGGTAACACACCTGAAGATCAGGTGGTCTGGTGGGACCCGAAATCAAGACAGCATGTGTATCACAGTGAGAACCACGGCGGCCTATTCTGCAAACTGAGATCCAGCCCCAGGTGGCACACAGGCCTGTGGACATTCAAAACCATGGGACATGGATGATTTGCCTAGCAGTGAAGAATGGATTCCCCCAATATGAAGGGTCCACTCACCAATGTGCTCCTGGTATGCCTGCCCCACCTTCTCCTAGACCACACTTCACTGAGAAATCTTCCTCACAAGACAGCAGCACCTTCCTTGAGCTTCTTTCCCTTCTCTGGCTGAGCTACCATAGCAACAGGCCATGCAGGGGCTGCCTCAGGCCTTTCCAAGTTCAAGGGGCTGGGAGCCCACTGTGACATCACAACCATGTCTTTCCTGATTGGCCAAAGTGCTTAAGCACTCCCATTAAGGACCCTCCCCCTCCAGTCAACAGCCAATTCTGTGATAGGTTCCTGGCAAGAAGTTTGGATCTCAGCATGGCTTTACTGCTCCATAGTCCCAACTCGACTGGCTCTAGGCCGAATAAGGATGATATTTCCCTCTGGTTTCAAAGAACTTCCAATCTGGAACCCACATTTTGAAAGACAAGACGTGTTTTTTTGTGGTGAGTACAAAAAAATGACTCAAGACCCTTGCACTTCCATCAGCCAGGAAAATTCCTTTCACATTGGATTAGGCAACTACCCTCTCGGAACAACATCTCCCATCACCTGAGGTTATTCCCTTATGTGGACGCAAAGTGTACCACACTGCTAACAAGGATGTTGTTATTCCAGGCTTCTCTTACTAACTTCATCAAAACAAACAAACGCACACACCCGCTGGCAAGAGCATGAAACTGACCACAGGAATTCACTTACTTTGGACTAACAAATTCATTCACTTTCATCCAAGAAATACACTGGTCACACGGGGGGTAGGCAAAGAATGCATACTATTTCCTAGTCAGTGAAATTGGAACCCTTTCTTTAAAGAACAGCAGCTCAGGAGGAAAACCACAAACGATGCAATACCATGAAACACTCGGGAAGGACATTCATTTCTGCAAAAGTTCTCAGTGACAAAACACTACACCTTTCAATAAAGGAACTGAAGACTTAACGTCAGGGCAGCTCAAGGCTTTCCCTGGAACAGACATTGGGAATTAAGCTAATTTCTACAAATCAATGAGGCAAATTGAAGATAAAGAAAACAAACACACAATCAAACACTCAAACACACACACACACACATGCACAGCACACAAACAAATACACACATACACACACACACACACACACACAACAAACACACACACATACACACACATATTCATTGCTCCTTGAATAGCAAACATTTTGGAGTCAGTGAATTTCGGGACGTTTAGGTAAGAAAAGTACCTCTCAGCAGTAGCAATCCTAAATGAATACTAGGAAACCCTGCAGAATCAGGTTAACTTCTTCCAAAATTCCTTGGCCACGGTTTATAGAATCCTGCAAGGCAGAGAGAATTTCTGTCAGATCAACAGGTGCCGGGGTCACCATGTAGCCTCATTCTTACCTTGCCAATCTGCTAGTAACACACTGAAGATCAGGTGGTCTGGTGGGACGCTGAAATCAAGACAGCGTGTGTATCACAGTGACATCCACTGTGGCCTATTCTGCAAAAGGAGATTCAGCCCCAGGTGGATCACAAGCCTCTAGACATTCAAAACCGTGGGACATGGATGAGTTGGCTAGCAGTGAGGAATGGATTCCCCCAATCTGATGAGCTAAGGACACCCATGTGATCGTGCTCTCCTCACACCCAGTTTCCCTAGGCCAAACATCACTGAGAAATCTTCCTCACAAGACAGGAGCACATTCTTTGAGTTTCTTTCCCTTGGCTGGCTGGGCTGCCATAGAAACAAGCCAGGCAGGAGCTGCCTCAGGACTCTCCAAGTTCAAGGGGCTTTGAGCCCACTGTGACATCACAAACATGTCTTTCCTGATTGGCCTGTGTGCAAAAGCACTCCCCTTAAGGACAGTCCCCCTCCCATCAACAGCTACTTGGGTGATAGGGTCCTGGCAAGGTGATTGGATCTCAGCATGGCTTTACTGCTCCATATTCCCACATCCTCATGCTCTGGGTGGAATAAGGATGACATATCTCTCCGGATTCCAAGAACTGCCAAACTGGAACCCACATTTTGGACGACAAGAAGTGCTTTTGGTGGTGAGTACAAACACGTCTCAAGCCCATTGCATTTCCACCAGCCAGGAAGACTCCTTTCACATTGGATTAGGCAACTTCCCTCTCACAACAACATCTCCCATCACTTCAGGTTATTCCCTTAGGTGGAGGCAAACTGTACCACATTGGGAAGCAGGATGTTGTTATTACACGCTTCTCTGTTACTAACTTCATCAACAGAAGGAAACGCTCACACTGGCTGTCAAGAGAGCCAACCTGACCACAGGAATTCACTAAATGTGGACAAAGAATGTAATTCACTTTCATCCGTGAAAGGCACTGGTCACACAGGTGATATTGGAAGAATGCACAGTATTTCCTAGTCAGTGAAATTGGTGCCCTTTTTCTACTGAAAGGCAGTTTTCAGGAAAACCAGAAACTATACAGTACCATGAAACACTCGGGAAGGATATTCATTTCAACAAAAGTTCTCAGAGACAAAACACTACGCCTTTCATTCAAGGACATGAGGACTTATCGTCAGGGAGACTCAAGGGTTTTCCTCAAACTGACATTGGGAATTAAGCTATTTTCTGTACATCAGTGAGGCAAAT